>NC_073744.1:109559765-109859765 GCF_029784135.1 Toxorhynchites rutilus septentrionalis
GTCCACATGGCGATCCTGCGACCTGCGACATGGGGTAGATTCTTAAGCATAGGGTAGCTAATGTCATCAGGTCCTGTGGATCCTTGTTTGACTTTGTTCAGTACCCAATCGAGCTCTTTGAGGGAGAGGTTTTTGTTGAAGTCAAATTCCACATCGGTATGAAAATCGATGGGAATTCTTTCGCATTCCGTTTTGTGGGTTAGAAAGGTTTGGTCGTAGTTTTGATTGGAGGAGGCGGAAGCAAAGAGATCTCCAAACGCCTCGGCGATGATTTTCCGGTCATTGGTGTATTGACCGTTAATTAGAAGATTATATTCTTTGCTTCTTTTCTTTCCATGAAGCCTGCCAATCTTACTCCATAACTCCTTTGTTGACGCGTTGGGATTAATTTCGCTGAAGAATTTAACCCAACTGTTGTGCTTGGCTGTGTTGATAGCAGTCTTAGCTTCTTTGCGAGCCCTTTGGAACTCTGCAAGCAGAGTGGGTCTCAGTGGGCTGTCCGGATGGGCCTTTCTTAATTTGGGTAGGGCCTTACGTCGACCTTTGATCGCTGCCTTCAGCTCAGGCGACCACCATGGGACACATTTCCTGCCAGGGATGCCACTGGTTCTGGGGATGTGCACCATTGCAACTTCTAGGACAACTTTGGAGAATTCCTTGGCTGTCCAATCTCGTTTAGCGGAGAGGCGGTTTTCAATGTCAAACTGATAGCCAGCCCAGTCAGCGTATTCAAATTTCCATCTTGGCCTTGTTGAAAACTCTGGAGAAGTTTGGCCAAAGGAAGTGAAGATTGGAAAATGATCGCTTCCGCAAGTATCATCGTGGATGTTCCAAGAAAGTTTTGAAGATAGTTTGTCTGATACTATAGTGAGATCGATGGCTGAAGTAGTACCAGAATAATGGATTCTGGTGTGTTGGCCGTTGTTAAGAAGGAGAAGAGAATGGTCGGATATGAAATCCTCAATGATGGATCCTTTTCGATCGAGGTATGCACCTCCCCAGGCGTATGAGTGGGCGTTGAAATCACCCATAAGCATGATTGGGGCGGGAAGTTGGGCGAACAGATGGTCCAGTTGGCCGCGTAGAGTGTTCGGATCGGAATCATTAGTGATGTAGATGCTAACGACGGTGATTGGAAAGGGGTGTTTAATGCGCACTACCACTGCCTGAAGATCAGTGGTAATGGGAAGAAGATCATGTGGAGTGCCATCTTTGATTGCGATTGCAACTCCGTTTTTTGAGGGGTTGGGACCCTCTTTAAAGTATGTGATGTACTTTGAAATAAAATTTTTATCGAAGTTGTTTGGAGTCATAGTTTCTTGAAGGGCTATGACTGTGGGATTAGAGTTTGAGATAAGCATTTTCAGTTCTAGAATATTTCGTCGGATACTTCTGATGTTCCATTGTATCCCGAATTTCTGTGTTGGAGTGAATGTGTTGGTGTTTTTAACTCTAATTCCTAAGTCTTAATTGTGTGTATGTTTGAACTATTCAAAGAGAATTAGTTCGATGGTCCTTTACCCTTGGAAAGAGAAGCTTTCTTTGAGGTATTGGTGTTGTTTTTGTTTGGTGTAGAAGTCTTTGGAGTGTTTGTTGTGTTTGTGTTGTTTTTTGTTGAATGTGCGTTTCTGTTGTTGTTATTGTTGTTTTTTGTTTGATATGTGTTGTTGTTGTTTTCTGTTGGGGTTGTATTGTTATTTGTTGTTGGTGTCTGTCTTTGTTCATTCTTAGTTCTTTTCTTGTCCTTGTTTGTTTGGGTCTCATCTTCAGATTTTTGATCTGACTCTGAGGATGATCCTTTAGTTATTTTTCTTTTGTTTTTGTTTTTGTTTGGAACATCAGACGTATCCATAGAAATGACTGATTCGCTTTCGGATTCAGTTGATGAACTACCAGTTGTTGAATCTGTCATGGTTGTATCGAATGTAGTGTCAATTGGGGGGGTGCTTTCGCGACTAGAAGTGGCCGAAGCGGCCGAGGCGCAGTTACATTTGCAGTTACATGTGGGTGCTGGCTTTTGCAAGTTGGTGAGTCTGTTTTGCAGAACACTTGCGAATGAAGAGCCATTGTTTTGTAGTTGAAACTGTTCCTTTGCCTCTTTGTGTGAAATTCCATTATCGATTCTGATTCTGGTAATTTTATTTTCATTTTGCCATACGGGACAATTCCTACTGGAAGAGGAGTGGTTTCCTTGGCAGTTGACACAAAAAGCTGAAGCATTGCAAACTATGTTTGCTTCTGTTTTTTGTTCCGGATGTTCTTGGCCGCAGTTTCTGCAAAGCGGATTTTCGCGCTTGCATCGCTTGGTCGTATGCCCAAATTTATAGCATTTGTAGCACTGCATGGGATTAGGGTAGAAGTTTCTAGTCCCGACTCGAATGAACCCGAAATAAATGAAATCGGGAACAACCGTTCCACGAATGGTCAAAATTAAGGTTGCCGTTGGGACAACAATGTTGTTATCCTTCCTGGTAATACGCTTGACATCGATCACACCTTGATCGGAAAGCTCAGTAACCAGTACGGATTCTTTGATGTCAATGACATCACGGCAAGTGACAACGCATTTGCGTTGATTTAATGTTGGGTGAAAGATAACTTCAACAGGGGTTTCATCTATCAATTTAGTTATTGAAAGGAGCTTACCAATAATATCCTTGTCCTTGGTTGTAAGAATATACTGCGTCCTCTTTTTTTCGTCTCGTTGTGGTCTCGCGCTGTTAAATTTATCCCCCGCAACGTTGGAGATAGTTTTACTAACTATGAACGGATTGGAAGGGATCACGTTCTCTCCTGTTGCACGAAGGAGCAGAATCTGCAAATTGCCGTTGAGTGGGTCGGCCCACTTTGGAGAGGTACGTTGGGTAGGTTTCCCTTCGTACAGGTTTGTAGCCCGGCCTTGAGGAGGCCCGGAGCTACTGGAAGCCATTTTGTTGTCGGCTACACCCTAGGTATAGCCGACAAGTGGGTTTCACTTTGCACTAAAGCACTGAGTTATTCTTGTGAGGGCTTGACACTTGGGGATATGTTCCCAGAAAATACTACTTTTTATACAAGAGCACTTGAAAAACCACCAATATCGCGGGTAAACTTTTGGAATTATTCCCTCTTGTCACTTCACAGTCCGTACGCGTGCGTCTTCTTTTTAAATTTTATTTTATTTTGTAAACACTAAGCACTACTATTAAAATTGGCAACACTGCCAGAAAAGAAAAAGGGGGCGTGGCGTCAGTGACGCCGCAAAAGCGCGCGCTTTTCCGGTTCACCGGTAGGCGCCCGCTCCTCACGGTCGAAACGAACTGTTGTTTCCTGCTTCTTTTTCTGCTGCCACACTAAAACCGTTGAAATCGCTCCTTTCGAAAACGCCGGGGGGGGACGTCCTAGTCCGCTTGTCCAAAACGTCCAACTGCTAAGCTGAAAATAAAAGCGACCTTCTCGGTCGGAGGTTAAAATCAGTATGTGTATTTTTTTTGCCATCGCTCCCTTTTAACGCTCATTCGTTCGTCTCGTTGGACCCGCCCGTTTGGCTGAGTCTGCCGATTTGTCTCTATCCTGTGAGTGTGTACCGCTAGAGTATAAAACACGCGGACCCCAAAAAAATATCTTATTTTCTTTCAAACCGTAAACCCGTGTGGTTGTACGGCATCGGCATCGTGTACTCAACAAAGGAGGAAAAGTGAAGGGAAAGGCAAAATCCCGCTCGAACCGTGGTGGTCTGCAATTTCCCGTAGCTGTATCCGCCAATTGCACCGGAAAAGGTAGCTAGGTCGAGCGCGTTAGTACCTGTGTACCAGTCCACCTAGCCGGCGTTATATAGTTTCGGCCGCCGGAGTGATCGAGTTGGCTGGCAAAGCTGCTCGCGACGATAAGAAAACCTGCGTTCGGAACATAACACATTCGGTTCGGGGGCATCAAGACAACAGGCAGTTGCAGCGAATGGCGAGTGGCAAACGCAATCGCAAAACGGCATCAGGTAGCAGAAGAAAAAAGTTTGTTCTTTATACAAACTGCTTTGGTGGCAAATCCAGAACAAGGCGGCATCGAGGGCGTTCGAAATGGTTTTTTTCAAAACCACGAGTACTAAGTTTTCTAAATTGGAACCATTCCATAAAACAAGGCGCTTTTCAGGGCCATTAAACCTTCCAAAAAAGAGTTTAGGAAATAAAGTTCAATGCTTTCTAAAACATTATCCAAAATAATAATAAAACACAAATTGATGTTTTCATAATTTGTTTGCCAGGATTTGATGAGTATGTGAATTTGGCAGTTGTTCTGAGCTTATTGATAGTTGGGGACTTTCCTGATTATTCAATTTTCACCAATTCTTAAATTGTTTCCAGATTGAAAGTACAGTAATCTACAATTAGTTCGACATTTAGCTAATTGGACGGACATGTAATGTGACTTATTTAGTTGGACATTTTGGTAAACATAAAGATCCAAATTATGATCCCACATTGAAAGTCGACACTGTACCACTGTCATCGCAAATGTTCAATTACAGGTTAAAATTACCTCCAATCCGGCACTGAGTGGTGGTAATGCGACGTGCCATTGAATGTAATTTACTGTAAAATATGTCACAAGCTGGATGGGAAGAAATTTTCCAACTGTGAAAGCTGTGGCGAGTGACAACAAATCGCTAAACAGGAAGGTTTAGCCGAACAAGATGGGATATCGAGTGATAACAAAAAGTCGGGTGGGTAATGTCGGGGACATAACCGGAGTGACGTAGGACTATACAAAGGGGACAGCTTTTGTTAAATATATATTTTAAATATATTGTTTTATTTCCTTCTCCTACGTGAATACCTACCTATCTACCTGAAAAATGGATTAGTTTACTGTTTACTCTTTATGAATATGTTGATGGTTCTGAAAAGAACCTTTGGTGTTGTGTTTTTGTTATCACTCGATATTCCCATCTTGTTCGGTTAAACCTTCCTGTTTAGCTATTGCGTTTGCCACTCGCCACAGCTTTCACAGTTGGAAAATTTATTCCCATCCAGCTTGTGACATATTGTTCAGTAAATTACATTTAATGCGACGTGCCGGAGAAACACTTTGCCACTCACTGAAACTAATTGTTGCCTTGATGAGCGCCGAACCGAAGCTGCTCTGTTCTTGATGCGGGTTTTCTGATTGTCGTGAGCAGCTTTGCAAGCCAACTCGAGCACTCCGACGACCGAAACTCTATAATCGCTGTTAGGTATACTGGTGCTCCGGCACCAATCCGTTCGGCCTAGTTACCCTTGCGGAGCAATCAGTGAATGCGACCAACAGGGAACTGGAGACCTGCACGGTTCGAGTGAGACTTTGCCTTTCCTTAACTTGTCCTCCTTTGTTACGTCCACGATGCCGATGCCGTACAACCACACGGGTTTACGGTTTGAAAGAAAATAAGATATTTTTTTGGGGTCCGCGTGTTTTATACTCTAGCGGTACACACTCACAGGATAGAGACAAATCGGCAGACTCAGCCAGAGGGGCGAGTCCAACGAGACGAACGAATGAGCGTTAAAAGGGAGCGATTGCAAAAAATACATTTATTCATACTGATTTTTACCTCCGACCGAGAAGGTCGTCTTTTTCAGCTCGGCGTTTTGGCGTTTTGGACAGCAGACTGGGACGTCTCCCGTTGGCGATTTTGAAGCGGATTCATTTGGCGTGGAAGCAGAAGGCGAATAGGAGAAGGCATCAGCTCGTTTCGACCGTGGAAAGCGGGCGCTCACCGGCTTGCCGGAAAAAGCGCGCGCTTTCGTGGCGTCACTGACGCTACCCTCATAGTGCCTCTTTTAGTGTTTAGAACCAAATAATACATAGCGTGAATATACGCAAACGAATTACAACGGTGAAGTGATTGAACTGAAAGTGTATACGACTGAAAAATTTTAGTACGTTTTTTCCAAATTTTCGCGTTACAGTTAATCAGTTTTGGGCTATTTCGTTTTTCTCCATTGAGTGTGTTAAACGTTTTCTCGCACATATCCGAATAGTGTTTTGTGAGGTTTGTGTAAACCGAAACCATTCTGCCGGCTATACCTATACTAAATCAGTATGTGTATTTTTTTTGCCATCGCTCCCTTTTAACGCTCATTCGTTCGTCTCGTTGGACCCGCCCGTTTGGCTGAGTCTGCCGATTTGTCTCTATCCTGTGAGTGTGTACCGCTAGAGTATAAAACACGCGGACCCCAAAAAAATATCTTATTTTCTTTCAAACCGTAAACCCGTGTGGTTGTACGGCATCGGCATCGTGTACTCAACAAAGGAGGAAAAGTGAAGGGAAAGGCAAAATCCCGCTCGAACCGTGGTGGTCTGCAATTTCCCGTAGCTGTATCCGCCAATTGCACCGGAAAAGGTAGCTAGGTCGAGCGCGTTAGTACCTGTGTACCAGTCCACCTAGCCGGCGTTATATAGTTTCGGCCGCCGGAGTGATCGAGTTGGCTGGCAAAGCTGCTCGCGACGATAAGAAAACCTGCGTTCGGAACATAACACATTCGGTTCGGGGGCATCAAGACAACAGGCAGTTGCAGCGAATGGCGAGTGGCAAACGCAATCGCAAAACGGCATCAGGTAGCAGAAGAAAAAAGTTTGTTCTTTATACAAACTGCTTTGGTGGCAAATCCAGAACAAGGCGGCATCGAGGGCGTTCGAAATGGTTTTTTTCAAAACCACGAGTACTAAGTTTTCTAAATTGGAACCATTCCATAAAACAAGGCGCTTTTCAGGGCCATTAAACCTTCCAAAAAAGAGTTTAGGAAATAAAGTTCAATGCTTTCTAAAACATTATCCAAAATAATAATAAAACACAAATTGATGTTTTCATAATTTGTTTGCCAGGATTTGATGAGTATGTGAATTTGGCAGTTGTTCTGAGCTTATTGATAGTTGGGGACTTTCCTGATTATTCAATTTTCACCAATTCTTAAATTGTTTCCAGATTGAAAGTACAGTAATCTACAATTAGTTCGACATTTAGCTAATTGGACGGACATGTAATGTGACTTATTTAGTTGGACATTTTGGTAAACATAAAGATCCAAATTATGATCCCACATTGAAAGTCGACACTGTACCACTGTCATCGCAAATGTTCAATTACAGGTTAAAATTACCTCCAATCCGGCACTGAGTGGTGGTAATGCGACGTGCCATTGAATGTAATTTACTGTAAAATATGTCACAAGCTGGATGGGAAGAAATTTTCCAACTGTGAAAGCTGTGGCGAGTGACAACAAATCGCTAAACAGGAAGGTTTAGCCGAACAAGATGGGATATCGAGTGATAACAAAAAGTCGGGTGGGTAATGTCGGGGACATAACCGGAGTGACGTAGGACTATACAAAGGGGACAGCTTTTGTTAAATATATATTTTAAATATATTGTTTTATTTCCTTCTCCTACGTGAATACCTACCTATCTACCTGAAAAATGGATTAGTTTACTGTTTACTCTTTATGAATATGTTGATGGTTCTGAAAAGAACCTTTGGTGTTGTGTTTTTGTTATCACTCGATATTCCCATCTTGTTCGGTTAAACCTTCCTGTTTAGCTATTGCGTTTGCCACTCGCCACAGCTTTCACAGTTGGAAAATTTATTCCCATCCAGCTTGTGACATATTGTTCAGTAAATTACATTTAATGCGACGTGCCGGAGAAACACTTTGCCACTCACTGAAACTAATTGTTGCCTTGATGAGCGCCGAACCGAAGCTGCTCTGTTCTTGATGCGGGTTTTCTGATTGTCGTGAGCAGCTTTGCAAGCCAACTCGAGCACTCCGACGACCGAAACTCTATAATCGCTGTTAGGTATACTGGTGCTCCGGCACCAATCCGTTCGGCCTAGTTACCCTTGCGGAGCAATCAGTGAATGCGACCAACAGGGAACTGGAGACCTGCACGGTTCGAGTGAGACTTTGCCTTTCCTTAACTTGTCCTCCTTTGTTACGTCCACGATGCCGATGCCGTACAACCACACGGGTTTACGGTTTGAAAGAAAATAAGATATTTTTTTGGGGTCCGCGTGTTTTATACTCTAGCGGTACACACTCACAGGATAGAGACAAATCGGCAGACTCAGCCAGAGGGGCGAGTCCAACGAGACGAACGAATGAGCGTTAAAAGGGAGCGATTGCAAAAAATACATTTATTCATACTGATTTTTACCTCCGACCGAGAAGGTCGTCTTTTTCAGCTCGGCGTTTTGGCGTTTTGGACAGCAGACTGGGACGTCTCCCGTTGGCGATTTTGAAGCGGATTCATTTGGCGTGGAAGCAGAAGGCGAATAGGAGAAGGCATCAGCTCGTTTCGACCGTGGAAAGCGGGCGCTCACCGGCTTGCCGGAAAAAGCGCGCGCTTTCGTGGCGTCACTGACGCTACCCTCATAGTGCCTCTTTTAGTGTTTAGAACCAAATAATACATAGCGTGAATATACGCAAACGAATTACAACGGTGAAGTGATTGAACTGAAAGTGTATACGACTGAAAAATTTTAGTACGTTTTTTCCAAATTTTCGCGTTACAGTTAATCAGTTTTGGGCTATTTCGTTTTTCTCCATTGAGTGTGTTAAACGTTTTCTCGCACATATCCGAATAGTGTTTTGTGAGGTTTGTGTAAACCGAAACCATTCTGCCGGCTATACCCAGGGTGTAGCTAGGCAATATCATGGCGTCCAGTAGCTCCGGGCCTCCGGGAGGCCGGGCTACAAATTTTTACCAAGGAAAGCCGACTCAACGTACCGCTCCAGAGTGGGTTGACCCTCTGAACGGTAATCTTCAAATTTTACTCTTGCGTGCTACAGGAGATCATGTGTTACCATCCAACCCATTTGTTGTGAGCAAAACCATCGCCAATTTCGTGAAAGATTTTGATAAAAACAACGCCCGACCATCAAAGGACGATAAGAAGAGAACGCAGTACATCTTAACGGCCAGAGACGAGGACACCATCGGTAAGCTCCTCTTAATAAATGAACTCATCGATAAAACACCTGTTGAGGTAATATATCACCCAACATTAAATCAACGCAAATGCGTTGTCACATGCCGTGAAGTGATTGAAATACCTGAATCAGTAATTCTCACTGAACTTGCCGACCAACAAGTGATCGAAGTTAAGCGGATCACTAGGAAGGAAAACAATATAGTTATCCCCACAGCTACCCTTATTCTTACCATTCGTGGGACAGTGATCCCAGAAGTAATTTTATTTGGATTCCTTCGCATCGGAACTCGGAATTTTTACCCGAACCCGATGCAATGTTTCAAGTGCTTCCGCTTTGGACATACGTCGAAACGATGCCAACGCGAGAATCCACTCTGTCGAAATTGCGGCAAAGAACATGGCACAGAAATTAAAATATGTAACGATGTCGCCCACTGCATTAATTGCCAAGGGGACCACTCCTCTTCAAGCAGGAAGTGCCCAACATGGCTAAAAGAAAACGGAATAACCAAGATTAGAATAGATCAAGGCATTTCATATAAACAAGCCAAGGATCTTTACAACATTAAAAATAATGGACCTTCATATTCAAGTGTCCTACAAGACAGGCTAAATATTATTCAAAAACCGACTGCTAGCTGCAACAAGTGCAAATGTAGTTGCGTTTCAGCTGAAAACAGTCCGGCAACAAGTCGCGAAAGTACTCCATCCACAGTTGACACTACTATGTCCGAATCTGATACCTCGACCACCGAATCAGAATATGATTCCGATGTTTCAATGACAATATCTGAGGCCCCAAGGAAAACCAAGAGGAAGATATCTTCCAAAAACACATCTTCAGAAGAGCTAAAAACCTCAGAAGATGAACTTCGACAAAATAAAGAGAAACAAAGGAAGAAGACACGAAACAATCAGGAATCAAAGGAAACCACACCACAAAAAAACAACACACAAAACAACGCACCACACCACAGCACACAAAACAGCAACACACATAACACACAAAACAACAACACACAAAACAACAACACACAGAACAACAACACACAAAATAACAAACAAAACAACAACAAACAAAACAAAAATGACAAGAGATCCGGAAAGAACAGCACCCCTTCCAAGGGTAAATAAGATCCACCAAACCCGCCAATACATTCACTCCAACGAACAAACAAGCCATTCAATGGAACATTCGAAGTCTCCAAAGAAATTTTCCGGAATTACAAACATTAATTTATAAATATAATCCCACAATCATAGCTCTTCAAGAGACTATGACGCAGAAAAATTTTCACAAAGATTCTATCAAAGGTTACACCACTTATTTCAAAGAAGGACCCAACCCTTCATTCAACGGGGTTGCAACTTCAATAAAAATCGGCACCCCCCACAATTTTCTCCCCGTTAACACCGCTCTACAAGCAGTGGCAATACGCATAAACCTTCCGTTTCCAATCACAGTAGCCAGCATATACATTTCTCCTACGTCCGACCCGGCTCTTCTACGGAATCAACTGGACCATCTTCTTAACCAACTTCCCTCCCCAGTTCTCCTTATGGGTGATTTCAATGCTCACTCATACGCCTGGGGATGTTCATACCTCAATCGAAGAGGTTCCATTTTAGAGGATTTTCTCTCCGATAATACTCTCACTCTTCTGAACAACGGCCAACACACCAGAATCAATTCTGCTTCTGGCTCTTCTTCGGCCATAGATCTCACCATCGTATCCCCTCAACTTTGTTCAAAGCTTTCATGGAACACCCACGATGATTGCTGCAACAGCGATCATCTCCCAATATGTATTTCCCTTGGCCAACCTTCTCCAGAAGTTTCAACAAGGCCTAGATGGAAATTTGAATATGCAAACTGGGCTGGCTATCAATGTGACATTGAAAGCTGCCTCTCAGCCAAACAAGATTGGACACCCGAGGACTTTTCCCAAGCCGTCCTTGAGGTTGCAATTCGGCACATTCCTAGAACCAGCGGAAATCCTGGTAGAAAATGCGTCCCATGGTGGACACCTGAAGTAAATAAAGCTATCAAAGACAGGAGAAAAGCCTTACGCAAGCTAAGAAAGGCCCATCCGGATAACCCATCTAAGCACACTCTGCTAGAGGAATTCCAAAGGGCTCGCAAAAATGCTAGAGCTATTATTAAAACAGCCAAGCATAACAGCTGGATTAAATTTGTCAACGATATTAATCCCAACACGTCGTAAAAGGAATTATGGAGCAAAATTGGCAGGCTTCATGGGAAAAAAAGGAACAATGAATACAACCTTCTAATCAACGGTCAGTACACAAATGATCGCAAAACGATAGCAGAGGCCTTCGGAGATTTCTTTGCCTCCACCTCAGCTACCCAAAGCTTCGATACTACCTTCCAAACTCGCAAGGCAGAATGCGAAAAAATCCCCATTGATTTTGACACCGATGCAGATTTTGACTTCAATAGAAATCTTTCATTCAAAGAACTAGAATGGGCTTTAAACAAAGCAACACGCGGCTCCACTGGACCAGATGACATCAGCTACCCAATGCTGAAAAACCTACCCTATCTTGGGAAAAAAGTTCTTTTAAAACTTTACAACAATGTATGGAACAGTGGAATTTTCCCAAATTGCTGGAAAGAGGGCCTAATGGTCTCTCTGCCTAAACCAGACAAGAATAATCACCTGCTGGACAACTTCCGTCCCATCACTCTTCTGAGTTGCGTCGGTAAAATCATGGAAAAAATTATCAACCGGCGCTTAACGACCTTTTTAGAGTCAAACAAGCTGCTCGACCCTAGACAATTTGCCTTCCGCGCGGGTAAAAGTACAGAAGACTGCCTCGTAGCTCTCGAAAAAGTCCTAGACGACGCCGCTGAAAGTAATCTGCACGCAGATGTTGTATCACTCGATCTTAGCAAGGCCTTCGATCGAGCATGGAGGTACCCAGTTCTGAAAAATCTTTTCAACTGGGGGGTTCGTGGTAGATTAGGCTTCTTCATCAAAGGGTTTCTGGAAAACAGAACCTTTAAAACAATCATCAACAATCACAAGTCTTCATTGAAAATTCTTGAAAACGGGTTTCCCCAAGGTTCAGTCCTTTCTCCAACACTCTTCAATGTTGCCATGCAACCTATTTTTGAATTAATTCCCGACAGTATAAACATTTTTGTTTATGCTGATGATATCACTCTTGTCTCTGTCAGTGGCTTTGGGCTAGCACAGAGAAAGAGACTTCAAAGTACAATTGATTCCATACAAAACTGGGCCCAACACATAGGATTCCAATTTTCGCCAGAAAAATCCCGATTCATTCACATTGGCAAAACACTCAAAAAGAAATCCGCCCTAAAGCTTAATCAAACCGAAATCCCTCAGAAGAGAACACTAAGAATACTGGGCGTAACCTTCGATACCAGGCTTAACTTTTTACATCATGTTCAATTAGTTAAAAAAACAGCGAACGGTAAAATGAATATCCTGAAGTCTATTACAGGAAGTTTATCCTCTGGACACAGAGAAACATTGCTGAAAATTATCAATGTCTGGTTGATCCCCCAAATTCTCTACGGAGTAGGCATCTTCAGCCGTGGTGGGGACAGAGTACTCAACGCCATTGAACCCATCTACACCAAAGCAATAAAGCTAGCAACAGGAGCCTTCATCACGAGTCCCACTTCTGCCGTCATGGCGGAAAGTGGCCATCTACCTTTCAAATACCTTGTGACAAGAATTATCACAGGTAAAGCCATCCGACAACTTTCGCTTCCTGACAATGACCCCCATGTACCATTAGTAATTCAAGCTAAAAACTGGTTCAAAGACCTCACAAATCAGGACCTTCCCGATATATGCGCACTTTCAACTGCCACGGGAAGAAAATGGAACGTCATACCGCCGAACGTGAATCTTGATCTTCTCAAGACTGTCCGTGCAGGCGACCCTCCACCAAAAATTAAAGCCTGCTTCAACCATCTCACGGCTACTCACTTTCAAAACAAACACCAGGTCTACACAGACGGTTCTGTTAACTCCGATGGAGTTGGGTGTGGAATTTTCGAGAACAGATACACCGGTAGCTTTTCTCTTCCACCGCAATGCTCCATCTTCAGTGCGGAAGCTTTTGCTCTATTAATAGCTACACAAGAGTGTACCCATGATCACCTTCCTACGGTAATTTTCTCCGATTCAGCTAGCTGTCTTCAAGACCTGCTCAGTGGAAACAGTAAACACCCATGGATAATACAGACAGAAGAGGCTGCTTCAGAAAAAAACATCTCCTACTGTTGGGTTCCTGGTCATTCCGGAATCCTCGGAAACACAGCCGCAGACAAACTGGCCGGTAAGGGTAGCAAAATGGAACCACCAGTTATACCCTGTCCTCGAACTGATATAGTTCGCTGGGTCAAACAGCAAATTCGCGAAAGCTGGAACATAGGCTGGTTAAATAGCCCTCCCACCCATCTCCATCAAATCAAAAATACCACACTTCCTTGGTTTGATCAAAACAACAGCAAAGAAAGACGGGTGCTAACCCGTCTTCGAATTGGACACACTTTTTTCACACACTCACACCTAATGAAGAAAACCGAAAGACCACTTTGCGCATGTAACTCAGCCCAAGTTTCAGTCAGGCATCTTCTACTAGAATGCCAACACACCAAAGATGCTCGTGTCCGACACAATATAGGTCAGAGTCTCCGAGACATTCTCAGTAGAGACGAGACACAGGAAACCAATTTGATTGCGTTTCTGAAAGAAACCGGCTTCTTTGGTAAAATCTAAAATACACTCTTATTTCAGTTAGTCACTTCACCGCCGCGTATGCATATACATGTAGATATAAGTAAATAAAATGTATATATATGTATGCATGTACATGCGCATGCATGCACAGGTTTATGTACAAAATTACAAATCTTACAAAAATGGCGTATGTATGTGTATGCATCTATAAACATATAACATACAAAAATATTAAAACAAATAAAAATATATAAACATAAGCATCTTCCATATATAACTCACAAATTAACTTTTTCCAGCATATGCAGCAGTACTATATAATAAAACAGCATACCTTTTAAACATATTATTATTTTATTTACTCAATTCTAACCACACTAATTCATACTTATCCAGCATTTTACTAACACCATTAAACTAACTACATTTATAAATCACCAACATCACATCATTCCTTCCCACTCCATCCCACCCCTTCTCCTTACCATTCCTTTCCTTTTCACCAACCCCCCCCCCACTCCCTCCCTTTCCCTTTGTTCTAGAGCTTGGTTCTACGATGCTTCGTCGCCGCTTTGGTACTAATTAATAACAATACAATTACGTTACAGCTTATATTAAACATCTTATATGGCATAGGATCCTTTCCTGCCTTCGCCCGGTTTTACATCTGAGCAGACAGGTCCGCTGAATATGGTTTTTTCTTCTTTTTTCACCAGCCTCCTCAAGACTGGTGCTCAATGGCTCTTCTCAGAGCTAGAGGCGAATGAACTGAAAAGTTTAAACCCTCTTAAAGCCAAAAAGAAGAAGAAGAAGAAATACATTTATTACGATTTGTTCGCTCGTTGGATTCACATGCAGGCTAAAAAGGGTCCTTTTCAGGATCACAAAATTATCTTCAATCTAAAGAGTTTATTGTTTTGTTATCACTCGATATCCCCATCTTGTTCGGCTAAACCTTCCTGTTAAGCGATTTGTTGCCACTCGCCACAGCTTTCACAGTTTTCCCATTTCTTCCAATCCAGCTTTGTGACATGTTGTACAGTAAATTACATTCAATGCGACGTGCCGAAGCGCCACTCAGTGTCGCATTGGAGGCGATTTTAACCTGTAATGGAACATTTGCGATGACAGTGGACAGTGTCGACTTTCAATGTGGGGTCATAATTTGGATCTCTATGTACACAAATGTCCAACTAAATAAGTCGCATTACATGTCCGTCCAATTAGCTAAATGTCGAACTAATTGTAAATTACTGTACTTTCAATCTGGAAACAATTTAAGAATTGGTGAAAATTGAATAATCAGGAAAGTCCCCAACTATCAATAAGCTCAGAACAACTGCCAAATTCACATACTCGTCAGATCCTGGCAAACAAATTAAGAAAAAATCAATTTGTGTTTTATTATTATTTTGGATAATGTTTTAGAAAGCCCTTCCAAACCTTAAACCTTCCAAAAAAGAGTTTAGGGAATACAGTTCAATGTATTCCCTAAACTCTTTTTTGGAAGGTTTAATGGCCCTGAAAAGCGCCTTGTTTTATGGAATGGTTCCAATTTAGAAAACTTTGTACTCGTGGTTTTGAAAAAAAAACCATTTCGAACGCCCTCGATGCCGCCTTGTTCTGGATTTGCCACCAAAGCAGTTTGTATAAAGAACAAACTTTTTTCTTCTGCTACCTGATGCCGTTTTGCGATTGCGTTTGCCACTCGCCACTCGCTGCAACTGCCTGTTGTCTTGATGTCCACCGAACCGAATGTGTTCTGTTCCGAATGCGGGTTTTCTTATCGTCGCGAGCAGCTTTGCCAGCTAACTCGATCACTTCGGCGGCCGAAACTATATAACGCCGACTAGGTGGACTGGTGCACTGGTACTAACGCGCTCGGCCTAGCTACCCTTGCGGGGAACTCCAGATCAACACGGTTCGAGCGGGATTTTGCCTTTCCCTTCACTTTTCCTCCTTTACCATGTCCACGTTTCACGTTTCTTTGTTTTTAAGAGGCTTTAAACTTTGCAGTTCATTCGCCTCCAGCCCAGTGAAGAGCCACAATAAAACCAGTCCAGAGGGGACTGGCGAAAGGGAAACCAACAAAATTACTCATCAGACCCGTCCGCTCGACTCTCGGTTAAAGAAGAAGGTAGGAAGGGATCCTATGCTTCATAAGATATTTAATATATGCTGTAAAGAAAAGTAAAAATTTACTGATCCGAGGACCAAAGCAGTAACGAAGCACAAGTGACCTAGCGAAAGGCGTGTTCCAAAGCCAAAAAACAAAACGGCCCCTCTCAGGAGGATAGGAAGGAAAGGAGTGGAAAGGATTTGGGTGGGATTAGTGGATTGGGAGGGGGTGGGAGTGGTATGGGAAGGAAAGAGGGAAGGAGTAGGTGTGGGGTGGGGTGAAATGAAATGAAATACAGTTTGAATAGATGATAAAATATAGTGGTTTTGAATTTAATGGTATATAGTATAGCTGAAAAATGGAGAGGTTTATTTAATGAATTTATTCTCCTTGGTGAGTGTGGCTGTAGGAATAGGAAGTTGATTAAAGTATAATGTAATGGATAGAAGATAGATGTGGGTATGAAAGTATATATTATATTATTTGTTATTTAATATTATTGAATGCGTGTTTTTTTTTTTTTTTTTTTTTTTTTTTTTTTATAGAGGTGAGGAACGCTCTTCCAGCCTTATCTGGGAAGGGATAACCCAGACGTCGAGTGGGGATCGCACCCACAAAAACCAAGCCCTCTACTCGTAGCCTCATTCCCCCCGGGACCACATCTAGGCGACTACTTCAGGGGGCGGCTGTGCTCATGCACTTCACGAGTTTTCAACGCTAACTAGCGTTGATCCTTCCCTTTTTCTCTATACATCTCATTTACGTTTCCGTTGTACTCCGCCACGCACATCCGCAGCACAGGCTTCCTTTTACCCGTCGAGACGTGTACCGATTAGGAATTGCCCTCCAACTTGACGCGCAACCCGTCACAGTCACCCTCGCGGGGTTTCTCACCTGTCGAGACGTGAACCGATTAGGAAGCGCCCTCCATCTTGACGCGCGCCCCGTCACAGCCACCCTCGCAGGATTTCTCTTCCCAACGGAGCGCCGATTAGGCAGTGCCCTCCAACATAACGCGCACTCCGTCACAGCAACTCTCGTGGGGGTACCCACCGATTTGATGATGCTCTCCTAGGCTCTCGCTCCGCCGAAACGACCCTCGCAATGTTCCTCTCTCAATCCACCAACAGGCATTGCCAGCATTTTCTTGACCCTGCTCTCCAGATTCCGCTTATCCGTCGAGACGTGTACCGATTAGGAATTGCCCTCCAGCTTGACGCGCAACCCGTCACAGTCACCCTCGCGGGGTTTCTCACCTGTCGAGACGTGAACCGATTAGGAAGCGCCCTCCAACTTGACGCGCGCCCCGTCACAGCCACCCTCGCAGGATTTCTCTTCCCAACGGAGCGCCGATTAGGCAGTGCCCTCCAACATAACGCGCACTCCGTCACAACGACTCTCGTGGGGTACTACACTTTGCAACAGCCCTCGCATTTGTTCCTCTTCTATGGTCAGGGGTTATTACTACGCTGGTCGGCCCTCCACTTCCGCTGTAGCTCGGACATGATGTGTATGATTACACTGTTCACAGCGTTCCAGGTGCCCTCGTCGCGACACATTTTCTCTACTATGTTCCCGGCATGAAGGGCAGGCAGCCCCTCGCGTCTTGCGGTGAACCTGGGACACACAAATACCACGTGTTCTGGTGTTTCCTCCACATCTTCACACTCCGGACAGAGTGGCGACGTTGCGTGCCCGAACCGGTGCAAATATTGCCTGAAGCAGCCATGTCCAGACAGGAACTGTGTCAGATGAAAATTCACCTCCCCGTGCTTCCTGTTCAGCCAGGTCGATAGTACCGGTATGAGCCCATACGTCCACCTGCCTTTCTCCGCCGTGTCCCATTCCTGCTGCCACTTCAAGAGTGATTCTACTCTCGCTGTTTTCCGGATACCCCTGATTTCCTTTCGTCTGTAGCACTCTCTGTCTTCCGCCAGAGTGATGCCAATAGGGATCATGCCGGCGATAACGCAGACTGCCTCCAACGAGATCGTCCTATACGCGCTCGCAACTCTCATCGCCATGAGCCGAAACGTACGGTCCAGTTTTCTACGATTCCGGTGGGTTTCGAGAGCCGCCGACCAGGCTGGTGCTCCGTACCGCAGTATGGACGAGGATACAGCAGCCAGGAGACGCCTTTTGCTACTGCAAGGTCCTGCGTTATTCGGCATTATTCTCGCTATCGCGCTAATGGACTTCTCTGCTTTCTCGCAGACGTAGTCGACGTGGTTGTTGAAATTCAGCCGGTCGTCGATCATAACTCCCAAGTATTTCAACCTACGCTTAGAAGTTATCACGTGTTCCCCGACTGTGATTTCCGCTCGCTGCACGGCTTTGCAGTTACTCACCAACAATACTTCCGTTTTATTATGAGCAATCTGCAGTTTCGCTGCTTGCATCCAGTTCTCTACTGAGACGATGGACTCGATTGCAAGCATCTTCACCTCTTCGAGTGTCTCGCCTGCCACTGTGAGAGCGATATCATCCGCGAAGCCCACGATCTCCACGCCTTTGGGAAGCTTCAGATTCAGTACTCCGTTATACATTACGTTCCAGAGCGTTGGGCCCAGGATAGAGCCTTGTGGTACTCCGGCCGTTATATTCAACGTTGTCTGCCCCGTGCTCGTCTCGTAGACTAGGACGCGGTTCTGGAAGTAGCTTCCTAGAATTCTGCACAGGTACCCAGGAACCTTCATACGGTGTAGGGACTCGGCAATGGCTTCCCAGCTAGCGCTGTTGAAAGCATTCCTCACGTCGATCGTTACTATAGCACAATGTCGGTCGCCCCTCCGCTTTTGCTGTGACGCCTTCTCTGCCTTTTCAACCACTGTCCGGATAGCATCAACGGTGGACCTACCTTTCCGGAATCCAAACTGCATCTTTGACAGACCATGGTCACTCTCCGTACATTTCGTCAGTCTGTTGAGGATAATCCTTTCCAAGAGTTTCCCAAGAGTATCCAGCAGGCATATAGGCCTATAGGATGTTGGTACCCCCGGGGGCTTTCCTGGTTTTGGCAGCAACACTAACTTTTGGATCTTCCATTTCTTAGGAAAGTGACCATCATCCAAGCATTTCTGTAGCACTATCCTGAAAATGTCCGGGAACGCCTGAATCGCCGTTTTCAAGGCCGCGTTGGGGATTCCGTCGGGGCCGGGCGCTTTGTTTACCTGCAGTCTCTTCGCCACTGCTACCAGTTCTTCACTGGAAACTTGAGAACGTTCGGTAGCTATTTCGGCGTACGGTGTCGGTGGCCATATCGTAGGATCATGCATCGGAAATAAACCCTCCACAATGACCTTCAGCTTCTCGGGACACGATTCGACGGGCGTCACAGGTCCTCTGATCTTCGCCATCACGACTCGATACGCGTTGCCCCATGGGTTGGCATCTGCATCTCGGCACAGCTCCTTGAAACAGTTCGCTTTGCTCAGTGTAATTCCCCGTTTCAAGGCGGCTCTAGCTGCTCGGTACACCGTATTTCGTTCCTCTCTATCAGCGCTATTTCGTGCTCTCTGAACGCGTCTTCTGGCTTGAAGACAGCTAGCGCGAAGGTTGCGAAGAGAGTCGTTCCACCAGTAAGCTGGGCGTCTTCCATTTTTTGGTACAACTTTCCTCGGCATGGTAGTGTCGCATGCTCTCACCAGTAGATCTGTCAACTTTTCTGCGTTCCAATCTGAAGCTCCGCCTGCTAGACGAAGTGCTTCGACGAAAAGGTCATTGTCGAAAGCATTCGTCTTCCACTTCCGCTCACCGCTTGTTGTCCTCCGAACTAGCACGTGGTTTCGTTGACCGATTCTGTACCGGATCGCCTGGTGATCACTGTGCGTATACGACTCGCACACTTTCCACTCCGTACTCGCCAACAGCGACGGACTGCAAAAAGTAACGTCTATGATGGATTCGCGCCCATCTTTCCGGAAAGTGCTAGTGGTACCTTCGTTTAGTAACGTTACTTCCAGCTTTGCTAGAGCTTCCAGTAGACTGTACCCTCTGATGTTGGTGCATCTACTTCCCCACTCCACCGCCCACGCGTTGAAGTCGCCTCCAATGACGATCGGTGTTCTACCGATTAGTTCCTCGGTCATTGCGTCTAGCATCTGGTGGAATTGCTCAGTTGTCCATCTCGGGGGTGCGTAGCAACTACACATGAAGATTCCATTAATTTTGGCGATTACGAAACCTTCATGTGAACCTCCAACCACTTCCTGGATAGGATATCTGCCCATCACCTGTATTGCAGCAATCCCTAAGCTATCCGTCGCCCAGCTGCCATTATCACGGGGTACTCGGTACGGCTCCGCTATGATTGCAACGTCGCATTTTGTCTCTGTTGTCGACTGCCACAACAGTTGCTGAGCTGTGTTGCAATGGTTCAGATTGATCTGAATTATCTCCGTTACTGCGATTCTGCTAACGCCTTCTTATACGAGGGACACTTGAAGCTTCCTGTCGCATGGTCGCTGCCGTTCTCTGGTTTGCAGAGCAGGCATTTCGGTTGCTTCGTGCAGTCTCTCGCAACGTGCCCTTTCTCACCGCATCTCCTGCACAGTTCAGACCTGTCGGGGCCTGTGCAGCTTCTTGCCTGATGTCCAAAGCCCATGCACTGGAAGCATCGCTCCATCCGCTTGGTCACCCGGGGCACCATCTTCAGCGAGCAAACCGACCAGCCAACTTTTATTTTGGTCGTTTCTACCATCTTATTGGCTGCGACTGTTGAGAGCCGTATCGACGCCGTCTGCGTGCCACCATACGCCTTCCTCATACGGATCGTCATTGGTGTATTGTCCAGCTTACACTGTTCTATTAACTCGCGCCTTAACTCCTCGTCTGTCGTGATTTCGTCGAGATTTCTGCATTCGACCACTGATTCCTGGGATAGAGCCCTCACCTTCGCCTCCTCACCGAGCGACTTCGCAACCAGTTCCTTGAAGGCTGAACTTTTGACCGCCGGATCCCTCTTGAGCTCGAAGAGCATCTCTCCTTTCTGGGTGCGCCTGGTTTTCACCACATTCTCTCCCAGTTCTTTCAACTCCGGATCGTCTCTCACTTTCCGCAGGAGTGATGCGTAAGTCACTCCTTCCTTCACCTCGACGATCAGAGCATCTCCCTTACTTCGCTCGCGTCTGGGCCTGGTTTTTTTTTTTGTCTCCTGCACACCTTTCTTCTTTTCTTCTTTCTTCTTCCGTTTCTCCGTCTGTTTTTCGACAGTTCGCCATCCACTGCCTTCACCTTCCTTTTTGTTTTCCAGGTTGTCATTTTTAACCTTCTTCAGGTCTTCTTCATCCCCTGGGGTATCCCTCTTCCTTTTGTCCGATCGTGGGTTTCGTGGCGTCTTAGGCGTCTCCTGTATCTCGACGGACATCTTCTCCCTTGCTTCAGCGAGTGCTTTTTCAACAACCTCTGCTCGCGTGATCATCTCCTTCTGTTCGCGGTCAGCAGCCGTAACGGCGGATTTGATGCTTGTGACTAAATGTTTGATCTTAGTATGGACATTGTTTTTGTCCTTAATGAACTCGTAGAGCTCGTTCACTTTTTTCTTGACCTCCATCAAGCTTGACCTCCCGACCTGCAGCCCTTCTAAAGAAGTGGTGGTGTTGGCTTTATGCACTTGTATCAGGCTAGTCTCTCCTTGTTGTGGATGCTGTTGGTGTCCTATAGGATTCGCTATGGTTGTCTGGTTGCGAATTGGTGATCTCTGGAGCTTACCGCTCCTTGCGAACACGCTCGCCTCTCCCGTTGGTGTGTCTTCATTACCGTCGTTTCGTCTGTTGAATTGTTCGATGATATTCATGTCTGTTGGGTCCCAACTTCGGGCCGCTATCTCCGCTCGTTGTACATAGTCGCTATCAGTGATCCCATGGTTGTCTATGCAAGCAGTGAGGCCATGCAGGGGTTGACACGGTCCTTCATAGGGACCGTGTTCAGAGCCAGATCAGCGCAAGTCAGGAATGTGACATCTGACGCCTAGTACCTAGTGCCTGAGCCTAGACGAGCATTGAACGTACCCGAAGACTTGCCAAGTTATTACCGGGACGGGGGCAATCGCACTATTAGCCTACACGCCGTTTCAGGAAGGTGTCACCCTTCCTTACTCAGGGAACAGGATAGCACGACTGTCAGCCTTTAGCGTCGTGTTGAAATCGTTTCCGTATCGTGTCCGTTTTCTATGTCGTAACCAGTATGTCGTAATCAGGATCTTACTGGCGTCAATCCTGATGTGCTTGGCACTCCTTTCGTGGCTCCTGTACACGGTATTTCCCCCGTGCAATCTCCAATAGGCTTTACCGCGCCCTTACTCGCGTTGTCACCCGATTAGTCGCCTCATACGACAGGGACAGGGACCAAGACCCGAAGTGCTATTCTAGGCCGGCAACTCCACGGCTCGTTATTGAATGCGTGTATATACATGTATGAATACCTTCCTTCCGACCCGTACATACATGTGTATACACACATAAACACGCATACATGACTGTGAAGTGGCGAACCTTAATAAGCACTTTCCAATGTATTTAGTATTTCGGTTTAGATTTTACCAAAGAAGTCGGTTTCTTTCAGAAACGCAATTAAATTGGTTTCTTGGGTCTCGTCTCTACTGAGGATATCTCGGAGACTCTGACCTATGTTGTGTCGGACTCGAGCATCTTTGGTATGTTGACATTCAAGTAAAAGATGGCTAACGGAAACCGGAGCTTCGTTGCAAGCACATTGGGGTTTTTCGGCTCTGCAGAACAAGTGTGAGTGGGTGAAGTTAGTGTGCCCAATTCGAAGACGGGTAAGGACTTGCCTTTCCCTACTATTGAGGCGGTCATCCCAAGGGAGAGTGGAATTTTTAATTTTATGAAGATGAGTGGGACGGCTGTTTATCCAGCCTATGTCCCAGCTTTTACGGACTTGCTGTTTTACCCAGCGGACAATGTCAGATGGAGGACAGGGCATGTCTGGGGGATCTATTTTGCTGCCCTTGCCGGCCAGTATGTCGGTGGCTGTGTTTCCACGGATTCCTGAGTGACCAGGAACCCAGCAGAAGGAGATGTTTTTATTTGAAGCAGCCTCTTCTGTTTGCTTAATCCATGGGTGTTTGCTGTTTCCACTCAGAAGATCGTGGAGACAGCTAGCTGAGTCTGAGAAAATTGTGGTAGGAAGAAACTCATGGGTGCATTCTTGGGTAGCTATTAAAAGGGCGAAAGCTTCCGCACTGAAGATGGAGCATTGCGGTGGAAGAGAAAAGCTACCAGTGTATCTACTCTCAAAGACTCCACATCCAACTCCATCGGCACTGACTGAACCATCTGTGTATACCTGGTGGTTGATTTGAAAATTGGATGCAACGAGGTTATTGAAGCAGGCTTTGACTTTTGGAGAAGGGTCTCCCGCTCGAACTGTCTTGAGAAGTTCAAGGTTAATGTTCGGCGGTTTGACGTTCCAATTTCTTCCCGTCGCAGATGAACGTTCACATATATCGGGAAGATCTTTGTTCGTGAGATTTTTGAACCATGTTTTAGCTCTATGTATTAATGGGACATTGTGGTCGCTTTCGGGGAGTGACAAGTGACGGATGGCTTTATTGGTGATGGCTTTTGTTACCAGGTGGGTGAAGGGAAGTTGCCCACTTTCTGCCATTACAGCAAGAGTGGGACTGGTGGGAAAAGCGCCAATTGCGAGCCTAATTGCTTTATTGTAAATTGGTTGAATGGTGTTTAACACCCTGTCCCCTCCACGGCTGAAGGTGCCTATTCCGTAAAGGATTTGTGGGACCAACCAAACATTTACAACATTTAGCAACGTCTTTCTATGACCAGAGGCTAGGTTGCCTGCGATAGACTTGATGATGTTCAATTTCTTTCTGGTGGCTATTTTGGTCTTTTGGGAATGTGATAGGAAGTTGAGTTTCTTGTCGAAAGTAACCCCTAGTATTTTCAATGTCCTCATTGTAGGGATCGGGATTTTGTTGAGCTGAAGATAGGTTCTCCTTCTGAGAGCTTTTCCGATATGTATGTGTTTGGATTTCTCCGGGGAAATTTTAAAACCTGTTTTTAGAGCCCAGTTTTGGATGGAGTCTAAGGTTTTTTGAAGCCTCTTTCTCTGAATTAAGCCGAAGCAGCTCGTAGAGATAAGAGTGATGTCATCTGCATAGACTATGACCTTTATATGGTCCGGGATAATCTCGAATAGAGATTGCATGGCAATGTTGAAGAGGGTTGGTGAAAGTGCTGAGCCTTGTGGGAAGCCGTTTTCTGGGATTTTTAGAGAAGATTGGTGGTTGTTAATAACGGTTTTGAAAGACCGGTTTTCTAGAAAACTTTTAACGAAGAGACCTAATCTCCCACGAATCCCCCAGTCGAAAAGGCTTTTCAGCACTGGGTATCTCCATGCCCGATCGAAGGCCTTGGATAAATCCAGGGAAACAATATCAATGTGGTGTAATTTTTCAGTTGCGTCGTCTAGGATTTTTTCGATTGCTACAAGGCAATCTTCTGTACCTTTTCCCGCACGGAAGGCGAATTGTCTGGGATCAATCAGCTTATTTGACTCTAGAAAAGTCGTTAAGCGTCGATTGACCATTTTTTCCAAGACTTTCCCAACACAACTTAGGAGAGTGATGGGGCGGAAATTGTCAAGAAGATGGTTGTTCATGTCTGGTTTCGGGATACAGATCATTAAACCCTCTTTCCAGCAACTGGGGAGGGTTCCACTGTCCCAGACTTTGTTGAGGAGCTTCAGAAGTGCTTTTTTCCCGAGATGGGGTAGATTCTTAAGCATAGGGTAGCTAATGTCATCAGGTCCTGTGGATCCTTGTTTGACTTTGTTCAGTACCCAATCGAGCTCTTTGAGGGAGAGGTTTTTGTTGAAGTCAAATTCCACATCGGTATGAAAATCGATGGGAATTCTTTCGCATTCCGTTTTGTGGGTTAGAAAGGTTTGGTCGTAGTTTTGATTGGAGGAGGCGGAAGCAAAGAAATCTCCAAACGCCTCGGCGATGATTTTCCGGTCATTGGTGTATTGACCGTTAATTAGAAGATTATATTCTTTGCTTCTTTTCTTTCCATGAAGCCTGCCAATCTTACTCCATAAATCCTTTGTTGACGCGTTGGGATTAATTTCGCTGACGAATTTAACCCAACTGTTGTGCTTGGCTGTGTTGATAGCAGTCTTAGCTTCTTTGCGAGCCCTTTGGAACTCTGCAAGCAGAGTGGGTCTCAGTGGGCTGTCCGGATGGGCCTTTCTTAATTTGCGTAGGGCCTTACGTCGACCTTTGATCGCTGCCTTCAGCTCAGGCGACCACCATGGGACACATTTCCTGCCAGGGATGCCACTGGTTCTGGGGATGTGCACCATTGCAACTTCTAGGACAACTTTGGAGAATTCCTTGGCTGTCCAATCTCGTTTAGCGGAGAGGCGGTTTTCAATGTCAAACTGATAGCCAGCCCAGTCAGCGTATTCAAATTTCCATCTTGGCCTTGTTGAAAACTCTGGAGAAGTTTGGCCGAAGGAAGTGAAGATTGGAAAATGATCGCTTCCGCAAGTATCATCGTGGATGTTCCAAGAAAGTTTTGAAGATAGTTTGTCTGATACTATAGTGAGATCGATGGCTGAAGTAGTACCAGAATAATGGATTCTGGTGTGTTGGCCGTTGTTAAGAAGGAGAAGAGAATGGTCGGATATGAAATCCTCAATGATGGATCCTTTTCGATCGAGATATGCACCTCCCCAGGCGTATGAGTGGGCGTTGAAATCACCCATAAGCATGATTGGGGCGGGAAGTTGGGCGAACAGATGGTCCAGTTGGCCGCGTAGAGTGTTCGGATCGGAATCATTAGTGATGTAGATGCTAACGACGGTGATTGGAAAGGGGTGTTTAATGCGCACTACCACTGTCTGAAGATCAGTGGTAATGGGAAGAAGATCATGTGGAGTGCCATCTTTGATTGCGATTGCAACTCCGTTTTTTGAGGGGTTGGGACCCTCTTTGAAGTATGTGATATATTTTGAGATGAAGTGTTTATCGAAGTTGTTTGGAGTCATAGTTTCTTGAAGGGCTATGACTGTGGGATTAGAGTTTGAGATAAGCATTTTCAGTTCTAGAATATTTCGTCGGATACTTCTGATGTTCCATTGTATCCCGAATTTCTGTGTTGGAGTGAATGTGTTGGTGTTTTTAACTCTAATTCCTAAGTCTTAATTGTGTGTATGTTTGAACTATTCAAAGAGAATTAGTTCGATGGTCCTTTACCCTTGGAAAGAGAAGCTTTCTTTGAGGTATTGGTGTTGTTTTTGTTTGGTGTAGAAGTCTTTGGAGTGTTTGTTGTGTTTGTGTTGTTTTTTGTTGAATGTGCGTTTCTGTTGTTGTTATTGTTGTTTTTTGTTTGATATGTGTTGTTGTTGTTGTTGTTGTTTTCTGTTGGGGTTGTATTGTTATTTGTTGTTGGTGTCTGTCTTTGTTCATTCTTAGTTCTTTTCTTGTCCTTGTTTGTTTGGGTCTCATCTTCAGATTTTTGATCTGACTCTGAGGATGATCCTCTAGTTATTTTTCTTTTGTTTTTGTTTTTGTTTGGAACATCAGACGTATCCATAGAAATGACTGATTCGCTTTCGGATTCAGTTGATGAACTACCAGTTGTTGAATCTGTCATGGTTGTATCGAATGTAGTGTCATTTGGGGGGGTGCTTTCGCGACTAGAAGTGGCCGAAGCGGCCGAGGCGCAGTTACATTTGCAGTTACATGTGGGTGCTGGCTTTTGCAAGTTGGTGAGTCTGTTTTGCAGAACACTTGCGAATGAAGAGCCATTGTTTTGTAGTTGAAACTGTTCCTTTGCCTCTTTGTGTGAAATTCCATTATCGATTCTGATTCTGGTAATTTTATTTTCATTTTGCCATACGGGACAATTCCTACTGGAAGAGGAGTGGTTTCCTTGGCAGTTGACACAAAACGCTGAAGCATTGCAAACTATGTTTGCTTCTGTTTTTTGTTCCGGATGTTCTTGGCCGCAGTTTCTGCAAAGCGGATTTTCGCGCTTGCATCGCTTGGTCGTATGCCCAAATTTATAGCATTTGTAGCACTGCATGGGATTAGGGTAGAAGTTTCTAGTCCCGACTCGAATGAACCCGAAATAAATGAAATCGGGAACAACCGTTCCACGAATGGTCAAAATTAAGGTTGCCGTTGGGACAACAATGTTGTTATCCTTCCTGGTAATACGCTTGACATCGATCACACCTTGATCGGAAAGCTCAGTAACCAGTACGGATTCTTTGATGTCAATGACATCACGGCAAGTGACAACGCATTTGCGTTGATTTAATGTTGGGTGAAAGATAACTTCAACAGGGGTTTCATCTATCAATTTAGTTATTGAAAGGAGCTTACCAATAATATCCTTGTCCTTGGTTGTAAGAATATACTGCGTCCTCTTTTTTTCGTCTCGTTGTGGTCTCGCGCTGTTAAATTTATCCCCCGCAACGTTGGAGATAGTTTTACTAACTATGAACGGATTGGAAGGGATCACGTTCTCTCCTGTTGCACGAAGGAGCAGAATCTGCAAATTGCCGTTGAGTGGGTCGGCCCACTTTGGAGAGGTACGTTGGGTAGGTTTCCCTTCGTACAGGTTTGTAGCCCGGCCTTGAGGAGGCCCGGAGCTACTGGAAGCCATTTTGTTGTCGGCTACACCCTAGGTATAGCCGACAAGTGGGTTTCACTTTGCACTAAAGCACTGAGTTATTCTTGTGAGGGCTTGACACTTGGGGATATGTTCCCAGAAAATACTACTTTTTATACAAGAGCACTTGAAAAACCACCAATATCGCGGGTAAACTTTTGGAATTATTCCCTCTTGTCACTTCACAGTCCGTACGCGTGCGTCTTCTTTTTAAATTTTATTTTATTTTGTAAACACTAAGCACTACTTTTAAAATTGGCAACACTGCCAGAAAAGAAAAAGGGGGCGTGGCGTCAGTGACGCCGCAAAAGCGCGCGCTTTTCCGGTTCACCAGTAGGCGCCCGCTCCTCACGGTCGAAACGAACTGTTGTTTCCTGCTTCTTTTTTTGCTGCCACACTAAAACCGTTGAAATCGCTCCTTTCGAAAACGCCGGGGGGGGACGTCCTAGTCCGCTTGTCCAAAACGTCCAACTGCTAAGCTGAAAATAAAAGCGACCTTCTCGGTCGGAGGTTAAAATCAGTATGACCATGTCCAGACATGGCTGCTTGGGTTGGTTTGTTGATGTGTTGTGATGCGAACCGATGTGGTGTACGATTTGAATGAGAATGATCGTTGCGGCAGCGGAGCGGGGATTTTTAAGCTGACTGGCTGGCTCGAGAATTACGCATGTGTGAGACTGCGACCAATGTTTCGTTCATTTTTTTCTTTTTCCTTTCCAATCGTGCTTCATTCTATTTCGCTGCTGCTCTGGTTGCCCGTTTTGGTCGGTACGATTTGAGGAGCACAAAATGGACCAATCAAAAATGGGCACATAGTGCATTTTGACAATGCTTGATATTTCACAATTATTCAATTATTTATCTCAAGAAAAATGAAATGTTATTCGTTATGATAGATGCGTAGATATATTTCCTATCAATTGATGCAAAAACCTTTGCGATCTATTGAGAAATGCTCGAGTAATAAGCGTTCCAAATCTTGCATTTTTTCCTACTTGTTCAGTGCCTAGATTTCCATTTCACCCCCTATATCTTCCGGTTAGACGTAGTCCTACGTCAAAATAATAAACTCTTTAGACTTTTTGTGATCCTGAAAAGGACCCTTTTTAGTCTGTATGTGAATCCAACGAGCGAACAAATCGTAATGAATGTATTTTTTTGCCATCGCTCCCTTTTAACGCTCATTCGTTCGTCTCGTTGGACCCGCCCCTTTGGCTGAGTCTGCCGATTTGTCTCTATCCTGTGAGTGTGTACCGCTAGAGTATAAAACACGCGGACCCCAAAAAAATATCTTATTTTCTTTCAAACCGTAAACCCGTGTGGTTGTACGGCATCGGCATCGTGTACTCAACAAAGGAGGAAAAGAGAAGGGAAAGGCAAAATCTCGCTCGAACCGTGGTGGTCTGCAATTTCCCGTAGGTGTATCCGCCAATTGCACCGGAAAAGGTAGCTAGGTCGAGCGCGTTAGTACCTGTGTACCAGTCCACCTAGCCGGCGTTATATAGTTTCGGCCGCCGGAGTGATCGAGTTAGCTGGCAAAGCTGCTCGCGACGATAAGAAAACCTGCATTCGGAACATAACACATTCGGTTCGGCGGACATCAAGACAACAGGCAGTTGCAGCGAATGGCGAGTGGCAAACGCAATCGCAAAACGGCATCAGGTAGCAGAAGAAAAAAGTTTGTTCTTTATACAAACTGCTTTGGTGGCAAATCCAGAACAAGGCGGCATCGAGGGCGTTCGAAATGGTTTTTTTCAAAACCACGAGTACTAAGTTTTCTAAATTGGAACCATTCCATAAAACAAGGCGCTTTTCAGGGCCATTAAACCTTCCAAAAAAGAGTTTAGGAAATAAAGTTCAATGCTTTCTAAAACATTATCCAAAATAATAATAAAACACAAATTGATGTTTTCATAATTTGTTTGCCAGGATTTGATGAGTATGTGAATTTGGCAGTTGTTCTGAGCTTATTGATAGTTGGGGACTTTCCTGATTATTCAATTTTCACCAATTCTTAAATTGTTTCTAGATTGAAAGTACAGTAATCTACAATTAGTTCGACATTTAGCTAATTGGACGGACATGTAATGTGACTTATTTAGTTGGACATTTTTGTAAACATAAAGATCCAAATTATGATCCCACATTGAAAGTCAACACTGTACCACTGTCATCGCAAATGTTCAATTACAGGTTAAAATTACCTCCAATCCGGCACTGAGTGGTGGTAATGCGACGTGCCATTGAATGTAATTTACTGTAAAATATGTCACAAGCTGGATGGGAAGAAATCACCAACTGTGAAAGCTGTGGCGAGTGACAACAAATCGCTAAACAGGAAGGTTTAGCCGAACAAGATGGGAATATCGAGTGATAACAAAAACACAACACCAAAGGTTCTTTTCAGAACCATTAACATATTCATAAAGAGTAAACAGTAAACTAATCCATTTTTCAGGTAGATAGGTAGGTATTCACGTAGGTGAAGAAAATAAAACAATATATTTAAAATATATATTTAACAAAAGCTGTCCCCTTTGCATAGTCCTACGTCACTCCGGTTATGTCCCCGACATTACCCATCCGTCTTTTAATTACAACAGATGCTTCCAATTACGCTATCGGAGCAGTTCTCAGCCAAGGCGAAATAGGAAAAGATAAACCAATTCACTTTGCTTCTAGGACTCTAAACAAATCTGAGGAAAACTTTTCAGCCACGGAAAAAGAAATGCTCGCCATCTACTGGGCTCTGAAAGTCTTCAGAAACTATATATACGGTCAAAAGTTCATAGTCATTACAGATCATCAACCGATTACTTTCTCTTTATCATCAAAAAATACAAACGCTAAATTAAAACGTTGGAAGTCGTATTTGGAAGAACACGACTACCAGATCATATATAAACCCGGACGGACAAATGTAGTTGCAGATGCCCTAAGCCGAATTCAAATAAATTCTCTCACTCCAACGCAACATTCGGCGGAGGACGACGACAGTAACTATATAATCTCAACCGAAGCTCCACTTAACGCATTCCGACATCAAATTATCATAGAACAAACCAATACAAATCCTGAAACGACAGTGATAACACCCTTTCCAGGTTACAAAAGAATTTCGATAAAACGAACTCAATTCACAGAACAGACTTTGACTGCTATTATGAAAGAGTTCTTTACCCCTAGTAAACTTATTGGATTATACACATCTGAAAATATTCTCGGACAACTTCAAGAAGTATACAAGAAATACTTTAGTAGAGCAAATCTGTTAAAAATTCGATTCACTCAAAACATGCTAACTGACGTAATCGAGACAGACGAACAAGAAAAAATAATTGAAAAAATTCACGAAAGAGCACATATCGATGAAAACAAGAAACAAATTCTGCGTGAATACTATTTTCCACAGCTCTCTGCCAAGGTAAAAAAATTCATACGGACTTGTGATACTTGTAACGTGACAAAATACGACAGACACCCCCTAAAAATCCATATCCAGGAAACTCCTATTCCAAGCCACCCATACGATATCATTCACATAGATATTTATCAGATTGACAATAATTACTTTTTGTCTAGCATTGACAAATTTTCCAAATTTGGCAGAATGATACCTATTAAATCACGCCATGTCGTTCACATTCGCCGAGCATTCGAAGAAACTATAACATCTAATATTATTCTTTCAGCTGTAGTAACAGACAATGAGAAAGCGTTTTTATCGCCGGAAATCAGAGGCATAATGTTAGATCTCAATATTCGAGCTTATGTGACACCCAGCAATAAATCCGAAGTTAATGAACAAGTCGAACGGTTCCATTCAACAATTACTGAATTATATCGTATTCAAAAATCCTTAAACCCCACATACCCTTGCAGTAGATTGATGACGATTTCCGTGAACAAATACAATTAAACAATCCACTCCACCACCGGAAAAACACCCAAAGAAATACTTTTTGGCATAACAAATAAACCCGTCTCGATCGAGGAGCTAGATGAAATAAGAAACAAACGGTATGATGAAGTCATTGTCCAATTAAAAGAAAAACAAGAAAAACATCTAGAAACACATAATAAAAATAGACAACATCCACCAGAGTTGGAAATAGGGCAGGAAATTTTTGTAAAAGATAAGGTTTTTAAAAGTAAACATAAACCACTCTTCAAAAGACATCATGTTCAATCAAATCAAAGAGTAACTGTGAGAAATGAAAAAAATCAAAACATACACAAATCAAATATAAAGAATACAATCATTCCAAATAAAGCATATCCGGTGAATCCCTAATCATTCCTTTAAGAATCGCACCTATTCTTTTCATTCGAGCATACCACTTGTCCTTGCATCCCTCCAGATCCACAACCTCGATAAAAACCCTATAGCAGTTGTAAAATTAAGAGACGGAAGAATATTAGAAGGACACACAAAAATTATACATACCATAAATGTTACCTTTATACAGAAAACTGTGTCGCGTTTGGAACAAGTTGTTAATGAAAAAAATAATTCAAACCCTACTTTAGTACACAGAATTGAAACTTTAAAAAATAACTTAGCGCAGGTTAAACCTTTAAAAACCAATAGAGTCAGAAGACGGGACGCTTTAGGCAGAGCATGGAAATGGATGGCTGGATCCCCTGATTCAGACGATCTTAGAGCAATAAATATTTCGATAAATCAACTTGTTGACAATAATAATGACCAAATAGAAATCAATGAAAAAATACAGATAAGTATTGCAAATCTGACCAACTATTTGAATTACATAACTTCCCTAGATTCTCAAAACTTCAATGAAATAAACAAAGAATTAGATTCACTAAAAATTATGTTCAATTTAGATCTAATAAATGATGAAATCGAAGCCATTAGAAATGCAATTATATTTTCAAAATTGAATATTGTAAATAACAAATTGTTAACCCCAGAAGAAACTGAAGAAATCACAACCAAGCTCGAAATACAAGGAGTTCACCAACACCTAATAGATGAAGCCTTGCAGTTTGCAACCACATTAGTCGTCACTAAGAGTGCTCATACACTGTTTGACCGAAGCCAAATATTTGACTCTTTTTGACAGATAAAATTTGGTCAACGTGTACTGATCAAATATTTTCTACACAAAACACGACAAGCAAATATTCGATTATTGGATGCCTAAAATATTTTTTCAGTCTGTTCTTCGAACCTGTCGGTACATGGTTAGGTTACCTTGAATATTTCAGTTGATTTTTTCCATGTTCGGTGTTTGATGTTGTTTACTACTGTTGAAAATTGAAGAGTGGCAAACAAAATAGTGTTTGTACAAATATCAAATCAAACCTTATCTGTCAAAAAATATCAAATATTTGACCTCCGGGCAAACAGTGTACGGCCACCTTAACGGAGAAATAATATTCTACATCGTAGGGATCCCCAACTTCAGCAAAACTACATTTCAACAACTACGAGTCGAAGCTGTAATTAACAGATCAGAACGTATCCTAATACCCGGCAAACTCTTCTTTAAAAACGAAGCTAACCTATATCTACTGACAGCAGCTTGTGCGAAATTAGCAAATTGGACCCTTTGTAAAACATCTGAACTGAAAGACGTGTCCGTCGAAACATGTATTGGCAATGTCCTAATGGGTTCTCCAAGCAACTGTTCATATGAAATCATCTTCAATCATATTCCAATTATAGAGATGGGAACTACCACCGTACTTTTGAACGATATAAACGATACATTATCCAACACATACGGAGCCACGAACAGACATTTACAAGGATCATATCTCATCGTTTACGAAACGAAAACTTTCCAGGATTTTTCCTTCACAAATGAAGTTATCCGAGCTGTGGAACAGCCGTTTTTCACACCATCAACCGACCTGAACATATCCAGAATTCGAACATATCAAACTGTCAATATTAACAAAATACATGAGCTGCACCTGAAAAACATCAACAAGCTAGAATTGAGGATTTTTGTTCACCACTACGTTGATCATTCTACTTGGATTCTATATCCTCATTAAGGTGAAGGTGGAAGCTAGCCACAAATGGCTGCCACAATGGCGCTCATTTCTTTCATCTCCCTCCCTCACCCTTCGCCCGAAAATCAATAATTTTGCGAAACAGTGTGGAGAAAATGACCATTTTCGCACACTTCCCATGAAGTAATATCAGCCAAACTCTAATCGATTACTCACAAGATATTAAATTTTCATTTGCTGTCGCACTGTATAGTGAACAACGTCGGAAAACTCGAGCAAGTGCTCTGAAAGTTAAATTTTCATTTTTCAATCTTCGACAATGGTTTTGTTTGTATTGATGAAAGCATCGTTATTTTTTCGACACTGATGCCAGACAACATCATCGAAACATCTATCAAAACCACTCAATAAAATGTTATTCCTGAGTCATAGCGTTTCATATCATGAAAATCAATAGAATAAAATTGTGTTGATATCAATACAATCATTATTTTTACGTTTAATGGGTCTATAATGTAAGTTTTAGCAACTTCAACATTGGGTAAGAAAATTGTATTGCAGAGCTCGGAACACTGCCACGGCTGCCTATGCTTTCAAAAACAATAAATGGAAAAGTACTACATTCAATCAAAATGTCTCGGCCAACGAAGAGAAGAGTTAAGGCTCTCCAACGTGAATATGTGAAAACAATACGACCAACGAAGTAAAATATGAAGGAATTATCAGCATGCGGAAGAACTTGTTAATATCAAAAGAGGCCCAATTCGCATGTGTTATAAATTTGCTCATGTTACGCTCGCGTATAATCAGTATTGTCAGTGTCAATGAAGCGCCACACAGTCTGATAAGTGAATTGACATGTAAATGTGCTTCGCTCTTCTCTCACAAACACTATTACCCCATTTTTACACGTGGGTTTACCTATACTACTGCAATGGCTAGCTTCCACCTTCACCTTAAAGCACGCCAACAAACAGCTTCAGTTAACATTAATACGTCCAGCGAAAAGGCACCAACCATTCAGCCACACTACATTAATCAACCGCCAACACTTGCTGACACCTACATTTTCACCAGTCGTTGACCCAGGAGGCTCAACACTTCAAAAGGGGAGTAGTTAACATCCGAATCATCATTTGCCACACCAAACGAATCATGCGGTATAACGATATCCAAACACAGCGTTCGATTTCCAGGAAACCAGCCAGTCAACAGCGCGTGATTGTTTTTGTTCATATTTCAAGGAATCAGACCCGCGATAGGCGCGCGAATGCTAGCATAAGCAATTTATGTAAACCTAGAATTAAGAAGGAATAAAGAACTTCACTTCTGTCGACCGTCAAAGGAAACACTTCAGTTTTTTAAAAATCCGAATTGACCCCTCCGGTCTTAACTTCGATCTGCTCACGAAGTATACGTTCCGCACCTTGGAAGTTCGTTCCGTTGTCGCTAAATATTTCCATTGGCGATCCTCGACGACCGACGAATCGTCGTACACAAGAGATACAAGAAATCGTTGATAGACTGTAGGCCACCTCAAGGTGTACAGCCCGAACGGTGAGACACGTAAAGAGGGCGATTCATCTCTTCACGTTCGATCTCCCCACTTTAGTCAAGAACGGACCAAAATAATCCAAGCCTACGTAAGTGAAAGGACGACAATGCATCGCTAGACGAGCTGGAGGAAGTGCAGCCATTGGGGGATTGCTGGGAAGCGCCTTGCGGATCTTGCATAACTGACACTCATAGGCCACTGATCTTATGAGCTGACGTAGACTCGAGATAGTAAACCTCTGACGCAGTTCATTGACGATGGTTTCGTTGTTCGCATGACGATAGCGGCGATGATAATCTTCCACCAGAAGTCTGACTGCTCTGTGCTTTGGTGGCAGAATGATAGGAAACCGGGCATCGTACTCCATGTTCTTTGCAACAGCTACACGACTTTGTTGCCTCAGCAAACCATTTTCATCTACTGCGGGCATTAATTGGTACAGCTTGCTGTTTCGATCATGTCCGTTTTGTTGAGAATCTCTCTGTTCAAGAACCGCCGTTTCGTCTGGATAGCTTTCTCGTTGGACCAGCTTCATTATCGTCCGTTCAGCGTCGAGCAGTTCAGCTTGTGTAAGGGATCCGCACCGCTTCTGTTCCGGTTTAGAGATGTTGAAGAAGAAACGTAGAACGTAAGCCGTAGTGCGTAACATCCTCTTCCAGGTCGTAAATCGTTCGAAATCCAGCACTGGTTCCATCGCGAAATGAAACAACACCGAAGGTCTAGCATCTTCGGTTGTCACCTCCACTGTTCCAGTCATTTGCGGCCATTTCTCCTCGGGAAGTCGCAGGAGATCCGGCCGGTTGAACCATTGGCTATCTGGGTGGAAATAAGGTCCTCGGCCCCACTTGGTAGCTTCATCTGCAGGGTTAAGTTTGGACGGTACCCACCGCCATTCGCTGACATCCGTGATCTCCAATATCTCGCCCACCCGATGAGCTACGAAGGGTTTGTAGCGTCGCGGGTCCGACCGTATCCAAGATCTTGCTGTCGAAGAGTCTGTCCAAAGGAATCTCTTGGAGAACACGACCGGATGATTGTCTTGCACGAATTTAAGAAGACGCGCTCCAAGAACGCATGCTTGTAGCTCGAGCCTCGGGATGGATATCGGTTTTAGCGGAGCTACCTTCGATTTTCCGGAAACTAACACACAGTCGCCTACGGTCGTTCGGACATAAGCTGCACACGAATAAGCAATCTCACTTGCATCGACAAATACGTGAAGCTGAACATCCTTATACGTGTCTTCTGTGGCTCGGGGAAAATAACATCTGGGTATTCTCAATGTTGAAATGAACTCTATCATCCTTGTCCAGCGGTTCCAGTTTTCGAACACTTCATCGCTTACTGTTTCATCCCACTGCGTTCCAGCTCGCCACAATTCTTGGATAAGCACCTTTCCATGGATTATAAACGGCGCAAGTAATCCCAGGGGATCGAACAACGACATTACGCACCGCAGTACCTGACGTTTTGTCGGCCGGGTGTCATTGTGCAGAAGGTTCGTAACTTCATCGCTCATACGGGTGGAGAAGCTCAATTCGTCAGAGCTTGAGGTCCACAGCATTCCAAGCACGCGATCCACCTGTTCGCCGCAATCTAGGTTAAGGTTCTTGCTGTCTATTACCGCTGGTTCTCCGAGTTCCGTTAGGACCCTTTCACTGTTTGATCTCCAGTTTCGTAGATGGAATCCTCCGTTGTGATGAATCAGCCGTACTTCTGCCGAAACCTTCACCGCTTGCGTTTCGGTGCCAAAACTGTCGAGGTAATCGTCGACATAGTGGCTCTTTAAAATTCCTTCGACAGCTCTTGGGTATTGCTTGATGTGTTCCTGGGCATTCACGTTTTTGACGTACTGCGCCGAAGCAGGTGAGCTCGTAGCACCGAACGTCGCAACGTCCATCAGGTAGATTTTGACCGGCCCATCCGCAGTATCGCTCCACAGAAAGCGTAATGAGTTTTTGTCATCCTGTATTATACCCAATTGGTGGAACATTTGTTCTATGTCTGCACTAACAGCAATATAGTACAGACGAAAGCGGAAAAGTATAGCGGGTAAGAGGGTAAGCTGGTCCGGTCCTTTCAGCAGTACACTGTTCAGTGATACACCGGAGGCCTTCGCCGCTGCATCCCAGATGAGTCGCACCTTTCCTGGTTTGTTTGGGTTCGTAACTGCTCCCAATGGTAAAAACCAAGCTTTCCTGGGGTTCGCACTCTCCAATTCGGCCGGCGTCGCTCTATGTGCATAACCCTTTTCTACGTACTCTTTTATTTGACGACTGATATTCTCACGTAGAGCTGGGTTGCGGTCCATCCTTCGTTGTAGACACTGATGCCTTTGCAATGCCATACCGTAGCTGTCAGGTAACTCTATTTCTTCTTCCATCCACTGTAAACCTGTTTCGTAGTGTCGGCCGATACGCTTTGTCGTTTTTTCCAGCATTTCTTGAGCTCGCTGTTCTTCCGCGCTGAGACAGTCCCCAAGCTGCCTTACTCCACTCTCCTCCACAGCAAAGAACTGTTTAACAGCTTCGTGTAGCTCGTCGTTATGGTAGCTTTGAATCGGCAACTGCCTCAGGTGAGCAAACCTCTTTGTTGCCCTCACTACATCGAAGGATTGCATCGGTAAGTCTAAATTCTGTACCGTGCGGGCATTCACTAATTGGTAACGACGCTGTGGTTCCAATCCCGAAACAGTAATCGTCACCGTCTTTGAATTCTTCTCTACTCTTGACGTATTCCCGGTCCACCTCAGACAAAGTGGTTGCGAGTCTCCTGCTATGCCAAGCTGCGCTACCAGACCGCCCTCGACCAGGGTTAATGATGACCCCTCGTCCAAAAAAGCGAAGGTGTTAACCTGGCCCGAATTCCCGTACAACGTCGCGGGTAAGATCCGGAACAAAACACCGGAATCCTGGGGCCGATGGGTATTGATATTCCCTAATTGCGTTACTGGTGTCGTTGCTTTCCCGTGCAGCAATGGATGGTGTTTGAACTGACAACCGTTTACGTTGCATTTGCTGCTAATACGGCATGCTCTTCCGCCGTGTCCATACAGACAAATTTGACACAATGTTAGTGCCCTAACCCGTCGCCATCGATCATCGATTGAGAGCGCTCTAAACGCTTGGTACTCGCGAAGCTTGTGACCTTCTTTCTCGCAATGTAAATACCTACTGGTCTTAAGCTGGGTTGTCGTTGTAGTGGCTGTCTCGTCGGTCTTATGTGAATTGACGTACACTTTCGATTTCTCTCTTGCGGTGTTCTTTCGTGGGTCCGATTCATACAGCACTACGCTTGAAGCGTCTTGCATCACCCCAGTCATATAGTCACTGAAGGTTTTCCAAATCAACTACAGTACGTCCTCGCTTGTAGCCTGCCCCCATCAATTTCTGATCCGCAGGCAACTTTCCGACGAGTTCCTGTAGTAGAGTAGGATTCGACAAATGCGCTCTCTCGTTAGCTGCTTCAATATGATCGCACAGCTCTTGAACGACCATCCCGTATTCGATAAGAGCCTCCAGCTTATCTCCTCGAGGGGCGGGCATAACTCTAACTATCTGCAGCAAAGCGTTGATAAGCAACTCTGGTCGCCCATATCTCATGCATAGAGTCTCTATCACCTGCGGTACTGCTGCCGGAAATACAAGACGACTTCGAACGCTCTCCAGTGCACGGCCTCTCAGGCATCTTTGGAGCCGAACCATGTTCTCCCCGTGAGTGTAACCGCATGTCGTCGTCGTATACTCAAAATTGGAGATAAATATCGGCCATTCGGCTGGATCGCCTGAGAACGTCGGAAGATCGCGCGCCAAAGATTGACGTGATGTAAGTTGTCGTGGAGTAGGTATCGACTCTCCCTCGTCCTGGTTCCAATCTGGTGGTGGTTCTTCCCAAGAGCTCGGAGGATTATTAGTCGAAGGCTGCTGCATCAGAAGCTGCTGCGTCGGTGGAGTTTGCGCTTGAAGCGGCTGTAAAGGAGACTGATACGTTGACTGCTGCATCGGTGCAAATTGTTCTTGAGGCTGGATCGTCGACGTCGAAATCCTGAACTGAATACTGCATCATCGGATGACGCCGCACCTGTGGATACTGCGCTGGTGGTTGCTGCACATGTGGATACTGCACTGGAGATCGCTGTACCTGATAAGGTTGCCACGGAGTGGACTGTACCGGAAGCTGCTGCGCTGGAATCTTCTGCACCGAAGCAGGCTGCCTTGGAACCTGCATAACCGGTAGATGCTGAGACGACTGATGCTGCATTGAATTCTGCGGCATCGGCGGAAATTGCACCCGGAGACACTGCATTTGAGGATTCTGCAGAGAAATTTGCTGAAGTGGAGGTACTAACGACTGTGTGGAAGATTGCTGCGCTAACGATGGCAGCGTAGGTTGCTGCACTGATGGCTGCATCACTGAAGACTGAACCGAAGGCGGAGTCATTGATGGTTGCATCGTAGGCTGCTGCATTGCAAGCTGTTTTTCTGACGACTCTGGTATGGGGGGCAATTGAGTTGATACGAGGGAGGAAGGTGTACATTGACTAGTCTGTTTTTGCAAGATAGTATTATTCTTTATTATATTTGAGTGCGCGTGGGCTAAACGCTGCTGATCGTTTCGTGGAGTTTGCATAGTTGGACATAGTATTGATTGAGAGATATTGCTTTCTTTCGCTTGATCGGTTTGATTTTCATAGGCATGACACTTACCAGGTGATACGTTAGGATTAGGGTTAGGAGGTAATACGCTAGGAGACAACACACCAAGTGATTTTGCGCTCTGTCGCGGCAGTCCGTCTTCGCCAGTTGTATTGACAAACGATGTACGGTTGAATGCATCACTTCCATTGCCATCCGGCACAATTCCAATTGTCGCTGTAAGTGAGTCATCTGAGGGACGGTTGGTTCCGACTGCGCTAAACACTGCTCCAATCTGGCTCGCAAGTCACGGACCAGATTCATAGTCTCTCGTCGATCCACGTTATCTTCTATCGTAGGTACTAGTAGGTGGCTTAGGTCTTCGGCAGTGTCGAATGTTGGGATGGTTCGATCTCGAAGAGGGGAACTATGGTGAGGGATGTTAACGTCGGACAGCGCAGCTAAGGGAAATTCCTCGGCAATACCTCCTACTGTCGCATCGGAATTCAAATCAGTGGATTGAAGATTATGCTGCTGGATCTCCGAAGCTGCTGGCATTTGATTTCCGCCTGCCGCGCTAGATTGTGGATTCGCGCTATTTTCAATCCAATCGTTCACTCTTCCGATGCTGTCCGCTCGACTCACTCGACTCACTCGGCTCCTTCTCTCTTCCTCAGCGGCAATCGAAACTTCCAGTAGTTCCTTTTGCTCCTTCAAGAACTTCTTTTCCAGTCCAATCTCCGCTCGTTGTTTCTCCAACTCCTGGCGTTCCCGCAATCTGGCCATGCTATCCGTTAAGTGCGATTATGACCGACTAGCGACACTGGCTCTCGACGATGCACGGGAGTGAGGTTTACATCGAATGCATATCCATGCACGATCGGCGATCGAATCGGCGACTCCAGCACAGCTGAAGTGCCACCAAGTATCGCATGCGTCACATTGGACCATATTTTCCGCATCTTCTGGTCTGGTGCATCCAGCACATCCAACCTTTGGTCCGGGAATTGATGGGTTGCTCATCTTGAAAATTTTGAAATTTGTTGCGACAGCAATGAAAGGCAACGCACTGATTTTTGTAACGAGTATTCATTTACTGTTTCAAACTGCAAGTTAGTTAAGCATTAGTTTTAGTTTAGCTTTATAATTTCATTTGCTTACATTTTCAGTGGCCCTTCAATAGGTTGGCCTTTCAATTTACCGTCGAACTTCAGGTTAGATTTAGATCCTAAGTAGTATGTGTAGAAAAGCAATAAACATAAAATACATCGTCTAGCCCCTTGTCGAAATATAGAGAGAACTGAAGACGGCGAGAACGAGCGAGTTCTGAGCGCAGGGCAGAACAGTGGCGAATGTTAACGTGAGTGGAAGTAGAAATTAGCATTTTCCAAGTGCCATAACCGGAAACCAATAAATAACCGGAAACCGGAAGCGATAGTCATCTGAGGAGAACTCTACAAATTGGCGCAGTCGGTACGATTGCATGGTGAGTATTTTAGTACGAAATCATCTATGGAAATGTTATTCATTGAGAATCAAAATGGCCTTTTTTTTTCTCTGCATATAATTGTTGAGTTGTGTGGTTCATGTGACTCGTATGTTTGATGTGAGGGTGCTCAAAATGGAAGGTACAATTTTCTGTGAACGCTGCGCAAGAAAAAAAAACGCATTTAAAATGGATGAAATTATGAGGAAAAGACGCGAGAACGGCTGACGACCGTGGTACACAAAGAAAAAAAATTAAATTAAAAGAGAAAAAAAAATAAGAGGAAAAGATACGAGATCGGCTGACGGCCTTGAAAAAAAAATTAATAAAGGGAAAAGATGCGAAATCGGCTGACGACCGAGGCACAAAAAAGAAGTGAGAGCGAAAATACGAAGAGCCGGCTGACGACCGTAGCGCAAATGGAGGCAAGTGAAGGGACGCGAGATTGATGGATGACCGTGCGGGAGGATAGCATGGAAGTTGCACGACCGGCTGAAAACTGACGTACAACATGAGGGACAGTGATCGTTGTATCTGTAAACGAAGAGCCCATCTAACGAGTAAACCCGAAAGCTCTGCATGAACTTTGGAGCTTTTACATGTTTACCACTACCATTACAGTTTGGAGTATTAGTAAATAAAAAGAAGCGACAAAAGCGAAGTGATGCAGTAGTGGTTTAATGAACTTGATTCATGTTTTGTTTTGTTTTGTTTTGATGTCCCAAGACAAAATTTCAGTGCGTGACAATATATATCATGTGAAGTTATATGAGCTAGTCATCCCTGTTATGCCTAGTTGACAACTTTGTTTACCATCTCCAGCTGATCATTGTGAGTCTTATATTGACGACGACAGTGCAAATGAGATTATCAGCGGGGACATCGAAGCCGACGAAATTATTTCCCCATTAAAAACTCTTGGAAACAGGACCGCAAGTTGACTTTCACGGGAGAACAAAGGATTTCGTTAATCTCCTGCGAACAGACCGCAACCTATGAGGAGACGAAAACGAGCAAACGATGACGATTTATCACTGCTTCAATAAAGCTACTGTTTTGTTTTCGTGGCATCCGTCGCTGATGAGTACCGGGTACCTATTTGCCGTTACGCTGTACGTCATCACCAATCCCATCGTGACCACCATCAGCAGAAAAAAAAACAAAAACAGAAGAAAGAACAGCGCTAGGAAAAACTATTTCGTTATGGAAAACACCCTTTTGTGAGCGATTTATATGTTGTATGAGAAGTGTATTTCATGATAAAAGAAACCATGTTTTATAATATAAATTTATAATAAAAACATTTGTTCAACTCATTTTGTTTCGTTTTTTCTCGATCGGTTTGATTAACGAGCTTGGAATTGCAGTTTACCGTATTTGTTATTCGAACAATTTGATGTTAGTTATCAAAATTCTATAAAAAAACGTACATTGTGCTTATTTGAATGAAATCTGTAGGGTAAAACGGTTTGTTTCGTTTTGAATTTCAGATGGATTCTGAGAATCATTTCCCGTTAGATCCATTCAATGATGCCACTGATGCCTCCAATCTGCGTCGTGAATGGGAGGAATGGCACCGCTCATGTGAAATCGTTCTGGAGCTGAAGAAGATCGAATCTCAGCACGAAAAGCTTCTTTTTCTGCTGGCTCGGGGAGGTAGGGGCCTACAAAGAATTTATCACCACCTCGCACCCGTGGCGGGAGAAATCCATCCAGAACCGGTGAAAGTTCCGTTCGCTCCACAAGACGCTCCGGAGTACGACAATGCTATCATGCGCCTCAACGCCTTTTTCGTGGGAAAACGTAACGAAAGAGTAGAACTGGAGGTTTTCCGTTCTCTCCGCCAGGCCGCTGGTGAGACATTCAATCGCTACTTGTTGAGATTGCGTACGCAGGCCGCATGCTGCAATTTTGGTGAGCGTGAGGAGAAGGAGTTACTACAACAAATAACTGTCGGTGCGATGGATGAGAGAGTGCGAGATAAAGGTCTCGAAAGTACCCTGAATCTGGATGAGATCGTGAACTATGCGATTAACCGCGAGGTTTTATTGAAGCAGAAAGTGAAAACGCATCCATTTGGATCCGAAAATGGAGCCGTGGCAGTGGTTAAGCAAGAATGGACAAAGAAGGTGATGCCAAGGAGTGGATATTCCACACGACCGGTTCAGTACGAGCGAAAATCGGATGGTAGAGGAAGAACAGAATGTAGCCGGTGTGGATCTTGGCGGCACCAACGAGAATCTGAAAACTGCATTGCCCGAAATACTACATGCCACAGCTGCGGCGCTGTGGGCCACTTTGCAAGAAAGTGTACAGCTAACCGGAATAAGTCATTTAAAGCTCGATACTCATGGAAGAGAGCGGAAACTAATGCTTTGCGAGATGGAAATAATCAAAGCCCGGGATCTGGATATCCATTACGACGCGACGAACATAAATCTTCAGAGGTAGAATGAGTTCTTCATTTTTGCTAACTATTAGTATACAAACTGTAAAAGTTAAATCTTGTCTAATTAAACGATGAATAAATAAGCAAACACTAATAGTATTTTCAAATTATTTATTTTGTTAGGTGAAGACACAGAATGATGGAACAATCGTGGGGTTTATTGACCAACTTCCAATAGAATTTTTGATTGATTCTGGGGCAACAATCAACACCGTTACGGAGTATGACTGGGAAAAGTTGGTGTCTAACAACGCCAGGGTTTTTAAAAAAAAAATGCAAAGCGATCGACGATTTTTGGCATATGCTAGCCAGGAACCCCTACGGGTAGTGTGCATTTTCGAAGCATGGGTCACTATCAACGACACAAAACCCAAAATGTTTACCGAATTTTTCGTAATTCAGGGAGCACACAAATCTTTGCTAAGTAGAAGAACCGCAGAGGACCTCAAAGTCTTGAAAGTTGGACTAGAAGTTCAAAACATTGAACAGAATAAAGCTCCGTTCCCGAAATTCCCAAATATACAAGTAAAATTATCTATTGATCCAACTGTGGCCCCCAGAAAAATGGCTTACCTCAAAATTCCGGTAGCGATGGAAGACAAGGTCAATCAGAAAATCCAGGAAATGTTGGAAACTGACATAATTGAGCCAGTAACAGGACCATCCGATTGGATCTCCCCAATGGTTGTGGTTCCAAAGGGAACTAACGATATCCGCTTGTGTATCAATATGCGATACCCGAATCAAGCCATTCAACGGGAGCATTATCCACTGCCACTAATTGACACGCTGCTTAACAAGCTGAAAGGAGCGACAGTGTTCTCTAAGATCGACATAACCTCTGCATACTATCACGTGGAGTTACATCCAGCATCGCGCGAGATTACTACGTTCATGACGAGTAAAGGTCTAATGCGTTTTAAACGATTAATGTTTGGTATAAACTGCGCGCCCGAGATCTTTCAACGGATAATGTGTGAAATGTTGGCTGGCATTGAAGGTGTCGTAGTTTATATTGATGATGTGGTTATTTGGGGATCCACAGTAGACGAGCATGATGAGCGACTACGAATGGTCATGGATATTCTTGAAGAGAATCACGCGTTTCTGAATAAAGAGAAGTGTTTGTTTCGAGTGAAAGAGCTTAAAATACTAGGATTCAAGGTTAGTGTCGATGGAATCAGCCCTACTGATGATAAAGTTTCGGCTATCCAAAACTTCAGGATGCCAGAAACGAAGGAGGAAGTACGAAGTTTTTTGGGCTTGATCAATTTTGTTGGACAGTTTATACCGCATTTGTCATCGAGAACGGAGGCTCTCCGAACATTCATCAGAGGGGAAGTAGAAACATTTGGCAAAGAACAACAGAAAGCTTCCGATGATCTTCGTAACGAATTATCCAGTGCCGTTCATCGCTTAGGATTCTTTGACCCGAAGGACCAGACAGAGCTTTACGTGGACGCATCGGCGGTGGGCCTTGGGGCGGTTTTAGTCCAGAGGGATAGTATGAACAAGCCAAGGATCATCAGCTTCGCGTCAAAAGGCCTTACAAAGACAGAAAAAGTGTACCCACAAACCCAACGCGAAGCCTTAGCCGTCGTTTGGGCGGTTGAGAAATTTTATTCGTATTTATTCGGAATACACTTCACGGTGCTAACTGACCATAAGACACTCGAATATATATTTGGAGGAAAACACCAGGAAGGAAAACGTGCTTGCTCTCGTGCTGAGGCCTGGGCGTTGCGCCTACAGCCCTACGATTTCAAGGTGGTGCATGTTCCGGGATCCCATAATATCTCCGACATTTTTTCGAGATTGTGCCCGCAGTCAGATGTTCCATTTGACGAAGCTTCGGAGCATTTCGTTTGTGGAATAGGTGAAGGACCATCGGCAATAACATTGGACGAAATCCGGAAAGAAACGGATCTTGATGATGCACTCAAGGAAGTAGTTAAGTCTATTAATACGCAGGTGTGGCCGTCAAGCTTGTTCGCCTATCAAGCTTTCGCGAAGGAATTGGGAGTAATGGATGGTGTTGTTGTGCGTAATGATCGCATCATTCTTCCTTCAAGATTGCGACAAAGAGCATTGGATATCGCGCATCGAGGACACCCTGGAGTAGTTTCAATGAAACGAAATCTCAGGGAGAACTTGTGGTGGCCTCAGATGGACCGTGATGTTGAGCATAAGGTGCAAGAGTGTGCTGGATGTGCTTCAGTAGCTTTACAAGGTCCTCCAGAACCTATGCAGCGCAACGAAATGTCAAATCGGGCATGGCAAGATTTGGCTCTTGATTTTTTTACAGCTAAAGAATGTGCGACCTTCTTGGTAATTGCTGACTACTATAGCCGATTTTTGTCCGTTACTGAAATGAAATCAACAACTGCGAGTAAGACGATAGAGGTTCTGGAGAGTTTGTTCAAGCAGCACACGTACCCGGAAACAATTCGTTCTGATAATGGGCCCCCTTTTGCTAGTGAAGAGTTTGCGAACTACTGTGTTAACAAAAATATTCGACTAGTGCACAGTATCCCATATTGGCCTCAAATGAATGGCCTGATTGAACGACAGAATCAGGGAATCCTGCGAACTCTGAAAATTGCTCGTACAATGAAAGAAGATTGGCGGAAGGCGGTTAATGAATATGTGTATTCGTACAACACTACACCGCACTCTGTAACTGGAAAGTCGCCAATGGAGTTGCTTACAGGTCGGCCCGTAAAAGATCTGCTGCCGTCACTACGTACCGAACCCTACTGGAATCGCGATGAAGAACAACGGGATAAGGATATAATAAGAAAATTGCGAGGTAAACTATATGCGGATAAACGTCGGCATGCAAAGGTGTCAGATATAGCTGTTGGAGATACCGTTATGATCAGGAATTACGAGATGGGGAAATTGGAGCCAACCTTTCGACCGGAAAAGTATTCAGTGATTAAGAAAAGCGGAAGCGACGTAATTGTACTGAGCGAAGATGGCGTGCGGTACAGACGCCCTGTGTCTCACCTGAGAAAGTATCCAACTACTGGTGAACAAGATGAATCCGAGGATGAATCTGAGCAGCAACCTCGTACAACGGATCCTGTCGGGACACCAGCTACAGCGGACAAACCAAACGATGTTAAACCCCCACCCACGAAATATCCAAAAAGAATAACTAAGATGCCAGCACGATATGATGATTAATTTCCTTAAAGGATTTATTTTTTTTACCGCTATTAGTTATTTTCATAAAAAAAAAATGGAATAAACATATATATTTTTTTTCGTTTTTTTATGGGCCAGGTTAGGGATGTAGAAAAGCAATAAACATAAAATACATCGTCTAGCCCCTTGTCGAAATATAGAGAGAACTGAAGACGGCGAGAACGAGCGAGTTCTGAGCGCAGGGCAGAACAGTGGCGAATGTTAACGTGAGTGGAAGTAGAAATTAGCATTTTCCAAGTGCCATAACCGGAAACCAATAAATAACCGGAAACCGGAAGCGATAGTCATCTGAGGAGAACTCTACAGTATGTAGGTTCAATAGTACAATTAAGCTCTAGATTGAGCTATTGGTTTAAGTAATTTTACCTTTTCTAGTTCGTAAGTAGATCTAGAACTAGATAATAAGCTTGAAATCCAATTTCACGTAATTTTCAATTTGATTTAAATAAATTTTCAAAACTATTTCACCGCACATGAGATATGTTTTCTATTGTTTTGTGTATACATTTCTTTTCTATAGCCCCAATTCATCACAACATCGCAGCTGACAGTTTATCGTTCAAGCGGTGGAACCGGTAGAGACAGGGTGGCCAGCTCGACGGTACCGTTGTCAACAACTGTGAAAATGCAAATCAGACGTCAGGATTACAACCGAAATCGAAAACTGTTCCTGCTACTGCGAAATTACCGACAACTAGGAGCCATGCAGCCGTTACAAAACCTGCCGAAATAAATACCATCGTCAACGCTTTAGCTTTCTGTGGTGGACAGCACATGAATTTCCAGTGCAGCAAATTAAATTATTTATCCGCAGCTCAGAAGAATGAAAAGGTTAGAGCATTGGGAATTTGCTTTAACTGTCTCCAAAAAGTACACCGCTCCAGAGATTGTCATTCGTCCAAGACGTGTCGTAAATGCCAGAAGCGACACCACACACAACTACATGATGATACAGAAGCTATAAATCGCGATCTGAACTTGAATGCCGCTATTCCAAGAGAACCCCAACCGCCAGCTGCTGCTCCGAAACCAGCCACAAGAGAAGTACCAATTTCTACGACCTGTTCCTGCAACTGTACACAGGATATGAAAACAGTAATGCTGCTTACAGCAGTGGTTCACGTCTTTGACAGGAATAATCATCCGCACCTGTGTCGCGTTCTGCTAGACAGTGGATCACAGGTTAACTTCATAACTGCTGACCGTTTAGCTATTCCGAAGAAAAGCGCAAATATTTCGATTACTGGAATCAACGCTCTACGAACACTCGCACGCGATAAGGTTACTGTACATTTCCGCTCCCGCAACAGCGAATACCGAAACCAAATAGAATGTTTGATAACACCGAAAGTGACTGGAACGATACCCACAAGTAAAATTGACATCACGCATTGGAAGATTCCGAATGGATTTACACTAGCTGACCCAGAGTTTCATTTGCCAGCCAAAGTGGATAGCGTGATCCCGTGGTCGAGTGGATAGCGTCCCACACTGTCATGCCGGGGGTTCGGGTTCGATTCCCATTCTGGCCGAGGGATTTTTCGTCAAAGAAAATGCTTCCGGCTTGCACTGTGGTCACGCGTATTCTAGAGCTTGCCACTTCAGATTACATTTAAGGCGTGTTATTCGGCATAGAAATCTCAACCAAGTATTACTAATAAAAATGACGCAAGTAATGCTACGTTGAGAAGGTAAAAGTTCCACTGGAACGTTAGTGCCATCCAAGTCAAGGATTTGCTGATTGGTGCAGAGCTGTTCTTTGAGCTGATGAAACCCGGATAATTGAACCTCGCTGAGAATTTACCGCAACTACGAGAGACTTGCCTAGGATGGATTGTAGCTGGCGTCGTCGATAATTCATCATCAGGTACATTACAGCATTCAAATCTAGCCTCTATTGATGACATCGAAAGCAGAATGCACCGATTTTGGGAAATCGAAGATGTTCCGAACGAAAGTCAATATTCGACCGAACAAAGGTCATGCGAAGAGCATTTCGTGAATACATGTAAACGAGACGATAGCGGTAGATTTGTTGTGAAGCTGCCATTGAAGGAGAACTCTAGTGATTTAGATGACTGCTATGCACTAGCATTGAAGCGCTTCTTGTCGTTAGAGAAACGCACGGAATTCCAATCTACGAAGTCAATATCAAGATTTCATCCGTGAATATGAAGACCTTGGACATTGCCAGGAAGTTCCACCAACCAACGAAACACCGAATCAAAGCAAGTATTACATGCCACATCACGTAGTTTTACGTCCGACTAGTAGTAACACTAAGTGCAGAGTAGTGTTTGACGCGAGTGCTAAATCGTCTCCAACAGCCCTATCGCTTAATGACGTCCTAATGGTAGGTCTTTTTTGACGTAGGACTACGTCTAACCGGAAGATATATGGGGTGAAATGAAAATCTAGGCACTGAACAAGTAGGAAAAAATGCAAGATTTGGAACGCTTATAACTCGAGCATTTCTCAATAGATCGCAAAGGTTTTTGCATCAATTGATAGGAAATATATCTACGCATCTATCATAACGAATAACATTTCATTTTTCTTGAGATAAATAATTGAATAATTGTGAAATATCAAGCATTGTCCAAATACACTATGTACCCATTTTTGATTGGTCCATTTTGTGCTCCTCAAATCGTACCGACCAAAACGGGCAACCAGAGCAGCAGCGGAATACAATGAAGCACGATTGGAAAGAAAAAAGAAAAAATATGAACGAAACATTGGTCGCAGTCTCACCCATGCGTAATTCTCGAGCCAGCCAGTCAGCTTAAAAATCCCCGCTCCGCTGCCGTAACGATCATTCTTTGTGTGGACACCGACTGGACAACATCGTTGCTGAACGAGCTGGACGGCGAGGGATCGAGTGCCTTTCTCAAGGCAAGAGGGTGGAGGTGGTAGCACTGGAGTAGAGTAGAGTAGAGTTTTCAAAGGGCCTTTCTCAAGGCTAGAGACGAATGAACTGAAAAAGTTTAAAGTCTCTATAATACAATACCTTCCTTCCTTCCGTAACGACCATTCTCATCGAAACCGTACACCACATCGTTTCGCATCACATCAGATCAACAAACCAACACAAGCAGCCATGGTTGGACATGGCAAAGGAGGAAAAGTGAAGGGAAAGGCAAAATCCCGCTCGAACCGTGTTGGTCTCCAGTTCCCCGTATGTGTATCCGCCAATTGCTCCGCAAGGGTAGCTAGGCCGAGCGCGTTAGTACCAGTGCACCAGTCCACCTAGCAGGCGATATATAGTTTCGGCCGCTGAAGTTATCGAGTTAGCTGGCAAAGCTGCTCGCGGCGATAAGAAAACCCGCATTCAGATCGGTTCCGTGGTCACCAAGACAACAACAGGCAGTTGCAGCTTTATACAAACTGCTTTGGGGGCAAATCCAGAACAAGGCGGCATCGATGGCGTTCGAAATGGTTTTTTTCAAAACCACGAGTACTAAGTTTTCTAAATTGGAACCATTCCATAAAACACGGCGCTTATCAGGGCCATTAAACCTTTCAAAAAAGAGTTTACGAAATACAGTTCAATGCATTCTAAAATATTATCCAAAATAATAATAAAACACAAATTGATTTTTTCATAATTTGTTTGCCAAGATATGATGAGTATGAGAATTTGGCAGTTGTGCTGAGCTTATTGATGGTTGGGGACTTTCTCGATTATTCAATTTTCACAAATTAAATTGCTTCCAGATTGAAAGTACAGTAATTTACATTTAGCTCGACATTTAGCTAATTTGACGGACCTGTAATGCGACATATTTAGTTGGACATTTTTGTAAACATAGAGTTCGGGGTCCAAATTATGACCCCACATTGAAAGTCGACACTGTACCACTGTCATCGCAAATGTTCAATTACAGGTTAAAATCACCTCCAATGCGACACTGAGCGGTGCTTCGGCACGTCGCGTTAAATGTAATTTACTGTACAACATGTCACAAGCAGGATGGGAAGAAGTTTTCCAACTGTGAAAGCTGTGGCGAGTGGCAAACGCAATCGCTAAACAGAAAGTTTTAGCCGAACAAGATGGGGATATCGAGTGATAACAAAACAATAAACTCTTTAGATTAAAGATAATTTTGTGATCCTGAAAAGGACCCTTTTTAGCCTGCATGTGAATCCAACGAGCGAACAAATCGTAATGAATGTGTTGGGTAGCTGGTTCGATGCCAATACGCAGGACCCTATCCTGCACATCTTCGACCTGGAACTGTCGGGGTTTTCCTTCCTGGGTTTATTATTTTTGGGGGGTGAGTACCCGCCAAATAACAGCACCAACTTTATGATTGCACTACAGTCCGTTTATTTACAATTCATTCACAACTCGTATATTTATTTACAATTAAATTACATAATGTATTAACAGGACATTATTATTTCGACCGATCCAATGGCCGTTTCTCTTCCAACTCTCTTTCTATAAACCTCCTATTTTGTCTTCCTTTGTGTTCTTCTTGCGAACCCTTGTTTTGTTCACCTTCTTCCTATCTATTTTCCTTCTATTTGGATTATTTGTTTCTTTCTATATTGGCGATCTGCATTTGTTGGATTGAGCCCATGCAGCAAATTATAAATGTGGGGGGTTGACAGACGTAAAATTTTCCCTTTTTCGATCAGTAACCAACATCCTCGCCCGCGCTGAAATTGTCCAATTTCTAAAAAAAGATAAAAAAAATCTCTCGCGTACTGGATTGGGTGCCCTCCGAAAATGTTGTTTTTTTTTACATTCCTAGCCTTAATCCTTTGATCCCTTCTGTCCTTTATGTATTCTTTTATGTATTCCATTTCCCAAAATCCATAATTCTTATCCTTGTTGCAGGTTTGTTTTTGTTTTATCAAGGTATTGTTTCCTTCTCTTCCAAGTTTCCCAATTATTCCATTCATCGAACACCTTCAAATTATCTACCCCTGTAAATTATTGTTGGCCCTTTTTCTCCGTTCGGTATAATTCTAATTCTGGTTCCATTCAAAAAAATCCTGCTCTCTCGGCAGGCAAACTTCTCTTAGATTCCCAAATTCGTCGTGGTAATCTTCTCCATGTAGGGCTCAATGACAGTCCATCGTTTTGCGTTTCGAATTTTTGGAACAAATTTCCGTGACCTGTGTTTTGCATCAGACGAGTTTTGTGATGTTTGATTGACTCTTTCATCTTCGATCTCCCATCAAACCTTTTCCCTTTAAGTGTAGCGGCAATATTCCAACCGTATTTGTTAGTAGCCTTTTGAGTACTGATTGCTCCTGCAATCACCCATCCGAATACCGTGTCCGTCATCTTTGGTAATCCATCACCAATATGGATTTGTTTTCCTGGTTTGAAAAAGTTGGAGAAGTGTTGAATACCAAGAATCAGATCTTTGGGGCTTGATCTTAAATACGCTGGATCTGCCAACTTTGCACCTCGTGGTATCTTCCAGTTTCCTACACGAATGTTCGAGGTTGGTAGATTACCTGTCACCTTATCAAGCAATCGGAATTCCATCTCACACGAATATTCTTCCATTCTCGATCTGATCTTTGCCATAACCTTTTGTTTCACCCTTGTATTTGTTCGTCCAACACCGAGAACAGTCGCTTCTGCTGTAGACCTTTGGAGTTTCATGAGTTGGCAAAACCGTTCCGACATAAAGTTCCCTTCGGATCCTGAATCTAGCAAAGCCCTTGCTGGATATATGATCCCTTGATCATCTTCCACAAGAATGACGGCTGTAGCTAGTAAAACCGAGGACTCTTTGGTTGACGTCGAGTTTGTTGAAACCGTTGCAGAAATGTTCGAAGATTCACCATTTGATTCTATTCAGGCTTTCCTGTTTTCTGGTGGAACATCCCTTTGGTTTGATGAATTCTTGTTCGTTGTGAAATTAGGAGGTTTAAAGCACACCAAAGTATGGTGCTTCTCTTTACAATTGCGACATACATATCGCGATTTGCAGTCGGCTGCTTGGTGCCCCCTCCGGAAGCAATTACGGCATAGTAATAGTGTACGGATCAGATTATAGCGAGCGGATACTGTCAAATGTTTAAACTTCGGACATTGGTAAAGTAGGGGGCTACCTGGACAAGCTAAACATTGTCCGCAGGACGATATCAATGCGTTATGGTTAGTTTTGACAGAAGGTATTCTCCTTTTGAATTGTTGGCCGTAATCTTGTTTTTCCTTGACGCACTCATCGGGAAGTGAACTGAGCACTCTTATTCTCCTTTGCAAGAATTCCGTCAAATCTACAGCTGTGTCATGGTCCCTAGCGGCAGAATGCTTCTCCCAGCTTCTGCGTGTGGTTGGATCTAATCGTGAGCACAATAAATTTAACAGCAACAAATCCTTGTAATCGGCTGGCTGAATCAACTGGTCCAATGTTTGAAGGATACGTTCGAAAGACTCTAACAGCTACTGTAAATCTAAAGGGTGTGTCACATCAAATTGCATCACGGAAAAAACGCTGTAGAAATTTAATTTTAAGGAATTATATCTTCAGCTTTCGCTTATAATCAGATAAGAGTGTATAGATCACGTTGGCCATGCTTCACTGTAAATTTTTCGTAAATTTGGAAAAATGTCGTCGAACGAAAAAGAGCGTCGTGAATTAATCCTGTGCACTCATTTCGAGAATCCGGAGTTGTCACATCGGGACATCGGTAAGATGCTGGGAATCGTCCAATCCACGGTCAGCAGAGTACTAAAACGATACTTCGAGAACCTAACCATCGACCGGAAGGTGAAGAACGGCAAAAATGGATGCTCCGTCAGTGAAAAAGATCACAAGCGCGTAGTTAAGCAGTTTAGACGTGATCCGAGAAGTTCGGTCCGGGATGTCGCCAATAAGCTGAATTTGTCAAGTTCATTCGTCCAGCGGACCAAGCAGCGGGAGGGCCTGTGTACATACAAGGTTCAGAAGGCTCCTAACCGCGACGAAAGGCAAAACATGGTGGGGAAGACGCGAGCCCGGAAGCTGTACACCGAAATGCTGACGAAGCCGCATTGCCTGGTAATGGACGACGAAACCTACATCAAAGCGGACTTTCGTCAGCTGCCGGGCCTGTTGTTCTTCTCCGCAGAGGACAAATTCAGCGTTCCGGAGGAGATTCGCAAGCAGAAACTATCCAAGTTTGCCAAAAAGTACATGGTGTGGCAAGCGATCTGCTCTTGCGGAAAGCGGAGCGCCCCCTTCGTGATGACCGGCACGGTAAACGGGCAGGTTTACCTCAAGGAGTGCCTACAGAAGCGCTTACTACCACTATTGAAGCAGCACGAGGGCCCGACCATCTTCTGGCCGGATCTCGCTTCGTGCCACTATTCAAAGGACGTGTTGGAGTGGTACGAAGCCAACGGGGTCACCTTCGTGCCAAAGGAAATGAACCCGCCCAACGCGCCAGAGCTTCGCCCAATAGAGAAATATTGGGCGATTATGAAGCAGGCCCTCCGGAAGAACCCAAAAGTTGTCAAACCGGAGGCGGACTTCAAGAGAAAATGGATTTCTGTTCAAAAAAAACTACAACCTGACGTTGTACAGAACCTTATGGACGGGGTAAAGAGGAAGGTGCGAGCATACGGGCTTGGGCTCGAAGTATGAATAAAAAGAAAATGCCAAAAGTTGTTTAATAGTTTTTATTTTACTGTCTAAAATTTTCAAAAGAATCGGTCTACTGGGCGAATTTCTACAGCGTTTTTTCCGTGATGCAATTTGATGTGACACACCCTTTACTACCGATTCCCTTGCAACGTTAGGCAAATCGAAAAGGGCCTGCACCTGTCTACGCTTGAACATCTTGCTATCATTAAACCGCTTCATCACCGCATCCCACGCTATCTGATAGTTCGCCTTGGTGATAGCAAGTGAATCTATCAACGACCTAGGTTCACCTATTAAACACCCCTTTAAATAGTGGAATTTTTCTACCTCTGGTAAGTCTGTTTTGCAATGAATCAATGACAAATACAGATCCCTAAAGCTCAACCACTCATCAATGTTGCCATCAAAGGCCTGCAACTTGATTTGTGGGAGTCTAACGTCCTCATGAGTTGGTTGTTGGTTGGTATTTGAAAGGTTCAACTTCTCCTCCGGCTCCTTGACCTTCTCAAGAAGCAAAGATTTCGCCCTGTAATAACGATCGCCAAATTCCGATCGTTTCCTGGAGTAGATTTCGTTATCGTCATCGAAATCGTCTTGCATCTCGATCTCCATGGTTGCGTCGTTGATCTGATCCCATAATTCGTCCATTTTCTCTAGACGAACTGTAGCTGCAGTCGCTGGAGTGTCTTCACCCATCGAGTCGACAAAACGGTAAATATCGTCGAACATTCCCAGGAGAGCCTTCAACCTCGTTTGAAGCGCCTTAAGTGAAGTATTCCGCGTGATTGGTGCCATGATTCCCAAAGTTGTTTCGTAGGACAGGAAATACAAATTATGTAGTACTCAAAAACACCAGCCACGGCTGGGCATATACTGTGAACTGACCTACGAAATAATAGCTGGTACTAGTATCCAAAAGCAGTGTGCCGGCTGAACATCGGAATCACATCTGCTGCTCCTCAATAATAAAATGTGTAGATTCCAAATTTGAGTGCCCCTCGGTTACACATTCCACAAAATATTCAATCGAATGCCAAACCAATACCAGTGTGCAAGATGGAAAGCGTGGATGTAATAAACAATAACAAACTCCAGCTTCGGCTGGACATATACGGTTCATAAACTGACCTTAACAAAATAAGGGATCCGATGTGCGGCGATTTCTACGGTAAGCGGTGATCGTGTGCGATGCGATTATTTGGTGTTAGGTTGTGATTTCGTCCTTTGGTGCCAGTGATGACGAAATAGTGCGATTGGGATTGGTAAACAAACAGTCCTAATATCTGATGTTTCCGTATTTTGACCTTGATTTCCAGCGAATAAATCATCCGTACTGCCTTTGATATTGTGCGTGCGTGGATCCCGTATTGTTTATGTTTCTCCGGTTGGTTCGGTAGTGTTGATGTAAATAAACAAAACGGTGTAGATAACAAAATTTAGCCCAGCAGCGGCTGGACATATACTGTGTATTATTTTACCTGGAGAACCAGGAATTGTACCCAGTGTTTTGATGAGGTCACGTATCGGTTGTGACCAAGTATGCTCGATGGATCTGATATGCCTTTGTTTTCGTTGATGACGCGGTATTGTTCGATGACGTCAAATGTTATGTTGTTCCTTTAATGCGTTTGTTTACACATCATGCCCTTTGATTGTAATTGATGACATCAGTGATAAAAACTAGTGCACACACCGAGCCGTCTTTGTTGCGTAGATTTGGTTTCCTTGGCGGTTGTGTAATTGGTGTGATTGAAGAATCGTCCTTGGTAGTGTGCGTTGATTCCGTTGTTTCTCGTGTTGTGAAATGTAAATAAACAAACGCGCGGTGTAGATAACAATAATTATCCCAGCATCGGCTGGACATAAACTATCTGTTTATTTACCTGGACAACCAGGATTTTGAACCTGGTGTGGACCAAGGAAAGTGAAGTGGAAGGTAAAACGTAATGTCAGAATTGCCGTTCGGACGTATCCCGTAAGTTTGAACTTATTTACATAGATGGTATCCAAACAACACTAAACATTGACTACAGTTTCGCCGGCACGGTTGATTGTCGTTATGAACCAGCACAAAAAACAAAGCTGCAAATTATGCGCCATTGGCGGTACCACGATCAAAGCACTCCCTGAATCCATTAGCCGAGCCAGCTGGAGGAAGCATATACATAAAGGTTACTAGGTTACTATTTTCAACGACAACTGCTTATTTGTTATACTGCTTCAAATACCTTCGACGAAATCAAATGTAACCATACCAACGTAAGTAATAACATAAACAAACCCAAACTTTTCGTCTTGCCATTCCTCATACGTCTTTTCTAAATAGTGTAAATTACGAGCCACCTGTTAACTCCACCATCTTGGTGTGGACCAAGGCGCCTAGAAGTAGATCCCAAGACGGGTCTATGGTACTAGGTGAGGCCGTTTCGTCACTATGTTGGTTAGGGGAGCGGTATATGAAAACAGTACGGAAGAAAGCAGAAGGGGAATTATTTGCTTGCAGCGTGAAAGAGACAGACTGATCAGGAGTGAGCTTCAGCACTAGCGTATTGTGTTTTGTTTACAAACAAAATACAGTAGACTTCCAAGATGGCTGAAGAGTGGTTTTAGCAAGTTGGCCCACCTTAGGATATACTTCTAGGCGCCTTGGTAGATCCTAAGGTGGGCTAATGTGCAAAAACCACTCTGCAGCCATCTTGGAAATCTACTGTGTTTTGTTTGTAAACAAAACACAATACGCTTGTGCAATAGCTCGCTCGTGATCAGTCTGTCTGTTTCACGCTTCAAGCAAATAATTCCCCTTCTGCTTTCTTCCGTACTGTTTTCATATACCGCTCCTCTAACCAACTTAGTGACGAAACGGCCTCACCTAGTACTATAGACCCGTCTTGGTGTGGACATTGTAGTGATGTAGACTTTCGTCCAGTCGGAATTTTCTGTAGTGCGAGCCAGTATGATGTGGATATTTTTGAATCCGGTTATTTATTGTGTGGAATTTAGCTGAATTGCTTGTGAATTGCCGGAACCTCGATTGTTTCGTGGGATAAACAATGGCGAATCTCCCATTCGCTGTTGCAATTCGCTCGATTTGATTTGGATCAGAACACCTTCGTGTGTCCGGTTCGAAGGACCAATGTTTGGTAGCTGGTTCGATGCCAATACGCAGGACCCTATCCTGCATTTCTTCGACCTGGAACTGTCGGGGTTTTCCTTCCTGGGTTTATTATTTTTGGGGGGTGAGTACCCGCCAAATAACAGCACCAACTTTATGATTGCACTACAGTCCGTTTATTTACAATTCATTCACAACTCGTATATTTATTTACAATTAAATTACATAATGTATTAACAGGACATTATTATTTCGACCGATCCAATGGCCGTTTTTCTTCCAACTCTCTTTCTATAAACCTCCTATTTTGTCTTCCTTTGTGTTCTTCTTGCGAACCCTTGTTTTGTTCACCTTCTTCCTATCTATTTTCCTTCTATTTGGATTATTTGTTTCTTTCTATATTGGCGATCTGCATCTGTTGGATTGAGCCCATGCAGCAAATTATGAATGTGGGGGATTGACAGACGTAAAATTTTCCCTTTTTCGATCAGTAACCAACAGAATGTAATTTTTTGCCATCGCTGCCTTTTAACGCTCATTCGTTCGTCTCGTTGGACTCGCCCCTTTGGCTGAGTCTGCCGATTTGTCTCTATCCTGTGAGCGTGTACCGCTAAAGTACAAAACGCGCGGATCCGCTGAAAAATATATCATTCTCTTTCAAACCGTAAATCAGTGTGGTTGTATGGCATCGTTTCACATCACATCGCATCAACGGATTGGTTCCGGAGCACCAGTATACCTAATAGCGGTTATAGAATTTCGGCCGGCGGAGTGCTCGAGTTGGCTTGCAATGCTGCTCACGACAATAAGAAAACCCGCCTACAGAACAGAGCACATTTGGTTCGGTGGCAACAACTAGTTTCAGCGAGTGGCAAACGCAATCGCAAAACGGCAGCAGGTAGAAAAAGGAAAAAGTTTGTTTATACAGACTGCTTTGGTGGCAAAACCAGCCACCGTAAAACACGGCGCTTTTCAGGGCCATTAAACCTTTTAAAGAAGAGTTATTAAAAGTTATTCACAATACCAATGCATTCTAAAGTGACATAATATGATATATGATATGAACTGATTTATTTTGTTTATGCTTGTTTTTGAACTTATTGGTGGTTGGGGTCTTTTAAGTTGATCATTCAGTTTTCACAAACCCATGCATAGTTCCCGAATTGAAAGTGGCTTCAAATTACAACACATTGTATGCAGGATGGCATTCACGATGTTCTCGGTAACTGCTTTCTTTGGTTGATAACTGATGTTGAAAATTGACTGAGGTTACATCTGCATTGTATAGAAACATAACTAAGGAGCAACATGATGAGCTATGTATTTCCTGCTGCTCTGTTCTTATTTTAAACTACAAATCGTACAATTCATTCGTTTCCGAATCCACAGTTTAAGGTACGGTAATGTGCTCAATAGTGAAATATATGATAGTGAATGAGCTGAGGACCACTATGCATTCCCTATCATAGCCATCAGTTTGATTGTACGATATGTGCATACGCCAAAAGATTCCCGGCGTTGAACATTGAATAAGTACAAAGCCTTCAGAAAAATATCAAGAAGCAACTATAAGATAGTGAGAAAAAATTGAGAATGTTTGTAAAAAAAACGCAAAAACACAACATCAACAACATGTTCATAAAGAGTAAACAGTAAACTAATCCATTCTTCAGTTAGATAGGTAGGTATTCACGTAGGAGAAGAAAATAAAACAATATATTTAAAATATATATTTAGCAAAAGCTGTCCCCTTTGTATAGTCCTACGTCACTCCGGTTATGTCCCCGACATTACCCACTCGTCTTTTTTTTTATCTGTATTATAGTGACTTTCAACTCATTTGGCTGGTTCGTCACTTTTACTTCCATTTTTGGAAGAATGTCGGGAGTGAGAATTGAACTCGTGACCTTTAGCGTGAGAAGCATGGATGTTACCACTACGCCAGATCGCCTCCCTCCTAATGGTAGGTCCTATAGTGCAGAGCGATTTATTTTCGATTATAATACGCTTTAGGAAATACCGGTACGTGTTTTCAGCTGACATAACGAAAATGTATCGTCAGATACTAGTTGCTCGCGTACTTTGGAGAGAAAGTCCATCCGATCCACTACGAGTGCTGCAACTCAACACTGTGACGTACGGTACAGCATCCGCACCGTTTCGAGCCAGCCGTTGCCTGATGAAGCTCGCCGAAGACGAAGCCGCCGAAACACCTTCTGCAGCTCGCGTTCTGCAAGAAGACTTTTATATGGATGACGCACTGTCTGGTGCAGACACAATCGACGACGCCGTTGATATTCAGCAACAGTTGCAGAAGTTGCGAAGCAAAGGTGGTTTCACCATACATAAATAGTGTTCCAACTCCGAAGATTTTTTATCGAACATCCCAGAAGAATGTCGCGAGAAACAAATGTCGATTCCGGAATATGGAGCAAACGAAGCGATTAAGTTGCTTGGATTACTGTGGGATCCACGAAATGACATATTCTTCATCACGAATCCCTTCCGCCAACAAGCGACGAACGACAATGTTACCAAGAGGAGCATCTTCTCAGAAATATCGAAATTGTTCGATCCCATAGGAATAATAGCTCCAGTCATCGTGACAGCGAAGCTCTTAGTACAGCAGTTGTGGAAAGCGAAACTTGAATGGGATGAGTCAGTGAATATCGAGTGCTTACATCAATGGAAGGAACTTAAAACGGAATTGCCACTGCTAACCCATATCAACGTACCCAGGTGTGTAACATTCGACAATGTGGTGTCATTTTCGCTCCATGGTTTTGCAGATGCATCTTCAGTTGCCTATGGTGCTTATATTTACCTGCGCAATGAATTTGCCGATGGTTCCGCTAAACTACGTCTGTTAAGCAGCAAATCGAAAGTAGCACCGCTTCACGAGCTTTCGATTCCACGAAAAGAGTTGTGTGCTGCTCTTCTGCTCACACGATTATTACAACGAGTGATTCCTGCCTTGCAGATGGAAATGCGAGAAATTGTGCTATGGTCAGGTAGTACGATTGTTTTAGCCTGGATGAGAAAACCGCTTGATCAACTTCAACAGTTTGTCCGTAATCGCATCGCAGAAATTCGTAAATTCACCGCAGAATGTCAGTGGAACTATATACGATCCCAATCGAACCCAGCAGATATAGTTACACGAGGACAATTACCCGAAGCATTGAGCCAGAACTACCTTTGGTGGAACGGACCGAAGTTCCTCGAAGGTCCGGATTATCCCGTCGACGAAATAGCGCATGTTCCAGATCAGCTCCTGCCCGAGTTAACAGTTGTGGTAGCAACATCAACGCTAAATATAGAACCTTTATCCTTCCTACACAAACACAATAATTTTCGCAAACTTCAACGAATTATGTCGTATATTATTCGATTTGTTGATAACTGCCGACAGAAAAATCCGCTAGATCGCAGAAAATCAAATCATCACACTGTCATCGAGCTACGACGATCAACCGATGCGATATTTAAGATTTTGCAGCACATACATCTCAGTGATGAGATTCAACGAGTTCTATCCAATCAACCGTGTAAACGAATAGGAAATTTGAGACCAGTATACAATGAGGGCTTGCTTCGAGTTGGAGGCAGATTGGATCATTCAACATTGCCTTTTGCTTCCAAACACCAGATTATTTTACCCGATAAGGATCCGATAACTAAAGCTTTCATAAGAACGATGCACGACGAATTACCATGTCGGCCAAACAGGACTTATCAATGCCATTCAGCAGCGATATTGGCTAACCCGCAGTTGTATTCGTTGCTTCCGAACAAATCCGACCGATACTACACAGCTTATGGGGAGCCTGCCAAGATCACGTGTAGTTCCGTCCCCACCATTTGCAGTAACTGGTGTCGAATATGCCGGTCCATTTTGGATAAAGGAAGGAGCACGACATCCGAGATTAATTAAAGCATATCGAATGGCATTTCATACCACCAGATGCTCCAGAGTTTGGTGGACTTTGGGAAGCCGCTGTTAAATCTGCAAAAACGCATTTGAAAAGTATTGCCGGAACCGCAAAGTTGACTTTTGAAGAGTTGGCCACTGTTTTAATTGAACTCCAGAACTTTATTCACCGTTTCCAGAGATCCAGTGGATCCTCAGGTAATCACACCAGCACATTTTTTAATCGGTCGCCCTCTTATCGCTTTAGCAGAACCATCCTTGGAAAATGTAAAGGCTACCCGATTAGATAGATGGCAACATTCGCAGCTGATGCGCGAGCATTTCTGGCGCGCATGGACCCGAGATTATCTCAACACTCTTCAGCCACGAAAGCAAGGATGGTTCCAATCGTATCAACGAGCGCTCGTTACATTTTCTTATTTGATTCATTCAACGCACACAATAGAATGTTTCAAATCACTCATGAAACAGAAAACTGACGTGTCAACGAAAACACTGAATGAACACAGCGTGAGAGTTATCGTTTGGTATCTGAGCGCGTGTTTATCGATGCTCGCTTGTATCATTTTATGATTCGTTCGTTAGTTTCTGCCGGCGCTTTACTTTCGTTTCCTGATCCGATTGGGTGCTTAGCCTCGGAGCTTTGGATCGAATCGCTTTGTGATAGGATAGAGTGGTGTCGCTCTCAGAAAAGAATCGAATCGCAAGGCAAAAATGCGATGCGATAAAAATATAATATTTCGATGTGCTAATGGTCGCAGGTGCGCACCTAACAGTTGTCGTCCAATTACTTTTAAAAGGAAAGCCAATAGGGTTAAGTTTGCTTACCAGATACAGGGAAACATCGATATAACGTACCCTCGTTATAACGTACCCTCGATATAACGTCACTCGATATAACGTACATTTTACCTCGATATAACGTACACATTTCCAAAGTGTAGAGGAAAAAAAAATCCAATATTTTTTTTCTGATAGAACAATGAATTATCTGTATTGTGATTCTAAAACAAGTTTTGTACCTTCAATCAATCCCGAAATACAGCTGGTTTTGTAATTCCGGATTCTTTAATCAACAGTACGAAGGGAAACATCATGAGAAAGGCTGGCTTCGTCTTCTGATTGCAGTTATTCATTGACTTTACTAAAACAGCAGCACAATAATGTATTATAGACTACGTTTGTGAGTACTTTATTATGCTTCGATATAACGAACAATTCGATACAACGTACAATTTTGAAAGTGAAATGTACGTTATATCGAAGTTTACCTGTAGTAACTATATATAACCTTCGATACGCAATTTATAAATACTTGGTTTTGCTTGTCCAATATTTATTATAATAGAAATTCTCAAATGCGGACTTTTGTCCAATTGTGGAGGCACGAGTTTGCAGCCTATGAGACAAACGATCGCAATTATTGAAATAAACTTTTGAGATAACTTGTATCAAAAATCAATGATTTATCATTAGTAGTGACAAAATCATTAGTAACGCGTGTAGGCATCATCTAAAAGGAAATGGGTAGTTGATTACTTGCTGGCTAGACTGATTTGTTGTAAATTTCGAAAAGGCATACGATGCATCCTCATTAAGCTAGATCTCGTCCCTCTAGTTTTGTAACCTGGTTGTATCCACGCTGGACTTTAATAGCTTTCACAAAAACACCAAATCTTTGGAGAAATCGTTTTGTCCAATGGTCTGCAATGGATGATCAGTTTCTCAGACAGCTCACTCTCGACTAGAGATGAAAAGGAATGTTGATTTTATTTTCACTCCGGATGATCGAATTTTCCGAATAATCGAATCAAAAATAAAAATAAAAGGAAATCTCTCGGTAAACGTAAAATAACAATGATTTGCATTGACTTATTCGTATAATGCAGTATCTTACCCACAAATTGACTAGCGCCCCATGGGGGAGGAGTAATGTTTTGAAATTCGAGAAAAAAAGACGGGTGGGTTATGTCGGGGACATAACCGGAGTGACGTAGGACTATACAAACGGGACAGCTTTTGTTAAATATATATTTTAAATATATTGTTTTATTTTCTTCTTCTACGTGAATACCTACCTATCTACCTGAAAAATGGATGTTTACTGTTTACTCTTTATGAATATGTTGATGGTTCTGAAAAGAACCTTTGGTGTTGTGTTTTTGTTATCACTCGATATTTCCATCTTATGTTCGATATGTTCGGTTAAACCTTCCTGTTTAGCTATTGCGTTTGCCACTCGCCACAGCTTTCACAGTTGGAAAATTTCTTCCCATCCAGCTTGTGACATGTTGTTCAGTAAATTACATTTAATGCGACGTGCCGGAGAAACACTTTGCCACTCACTGAAACTAATTGTTGCCTTGATGAGCGCCGAACCGAAGCTGCTCTGTTCTTGAAGCGGGTTTTCTGATTGTCGTGAGCAGCTTTGAAAGCCAACTCGAGCACTCCGACGGCCGAAACTCTATAATCGCTGTTAGGTATACTGGTGCTCCGGCACCAATCCGTTCGGCCTAGTTACCCTTGCGTAGCAATCAGTGAATGCGACCAACAGGGAACTGGAGACTTGCACGGTTCGAGTGAGACTTTGCCTTTCCCTTAACTTGTCCTCCTTTGTTACGTCCACGATGCCGATGCCGTACAACCACACGGGTTTACGGATTGAAAGAAAATAAGATATTTTTTTGGGGTCCGCGTGTTTTATACTCTAGCGGTACACACTCACAGGATAGAGACAAATCGGCAGACTCAGCCAGAGGGGCGAGTCCAACGAGACGAACGAATGAGCGTTAAAAGGGAGCGATGGCAAAAAAATACATTCATTACGATTTGTTCGCTCGTTGGATTCACATGCAGGCTAAAAAGGGTCCTTTTCAGGATCACAAAATTATCTTCAACCTAAAGAGTTTATTGTTTTGTTATCACTCGATATCCCCATCTTGTTCGGCTAAACCTTCCTGTTTAGCGATTGCGTTTGCCACTCGCCACAGCTTTCAGAGTTGTAAAATTTCTTCCCATCCAGCTTTGTGACATGTTGTACAGTAAATTACATTCAATGCGACGTGCCGAAGCGCCACTCAGTGTCGCATTGGAGGCGATTTTAACCTGTAATTGAACATTTGCGATGACAGTGGTACAGTGTCGACTTTCAATGTGGGGTCATAATTTGGATATCTATGTTTATAAAAATGTCCAACTAAATAAGTCGCATTACATGTCCGTCCAATTAGCTAAATGTCGAACTAATTGTAAATTTCTGTACCCTCAATCTGGAAATAATTTAAGAATTGATGAAAATTGAATAATCAGGAAAGTCCCCAACTATCAATAAGCTCAGAACAACTGCCAAATTCACATACTCATCAGATCCTGGCAAACAAATTATGAAAAAATCAATTTGTTTTCTATTATTTTTTTGGATAATGTTTTAGAAAGCATTGAACTGTATTTCCTAAACTCTTTTTTGGAAGGTTTAATGGCCCTGAAAAGCGCCTTGTTTTATGGAATGGTTCCAATTTAGAAAACTTAGTACTCGTGGTTTTGAAAAAAACTATTTCGAACGCCCTCGATACAGCCTTGTTCTGGATTTGCCACCAAAGCAGTTTGTATAAAGAACAAACTTTTTTCTTCTGCTACCTGATGCCGTTTTGCGATTGCGTTTGCCACTCGCCACTCGCTGCAACTGCCTGTTGTCTTGATGTCCACCGAACCGAATGTGTTCTGTTCCGAATGCGGGTTTTCTTATCGTCGCGAGCAGCTTTGCCAGCTAACTCGATCACTTCGGCGGCCGAAACTATATAACGTCGGCTAGGTGGACTGGTGCACTGGTACTAACGCGCTCGGCCTAGCTACTCTTGCGGGGAACTCCAGATCAACACGGTTCGAGCGGGATTTTGCATTTCCCTTCACTTTTCCTCCTTTACCATGTCCAGACATGGCTGCTTGGGTTGGTTTGTTGATGTGTTGTGATGCGAACCGATGTGGTGTACGGTTTGAATGAGAATGATCGTTACGGAAGGAAGGAAGGTCTTGTATTACAGAGACTTCAAACTTTTGCAGTTCATTCGTCTCTAGCCTTGAGAAAGGCCCTTTGAAAACTCTACTCTACTCTATTACTCTACTCCAGCGCTACCACCTCCGCCCTCCGCCCTCCGCCCTCTTGCCTTAAGAAAGGCACTCGATCCCTCGCCGTCCAGCTCGTCCAGCAACGATGTTGTCCAGTCGGTGTCCACACAAAGAATGATCGTTACGGCAGCGGAGCGGGGATTTTTAAGCTGACTGGCTGGCTCGAGAATTACGCATGTGTGAGACTGCGACCAATGTTTCGTTCATTTTTTTCTTTTTCCTTTCCAATGGTGCTTCATTCTATTTCGCTGCTGCTCTGGTTGCCCGTTTTGGTCGGTACGATTTGAGGAGCACAAAATTGACCAATCAAAAATGGGCACATAGTGCATTTTGACAATGCTTGATATTTCACAATTATTCAATTATTTATCTCAAGAAAAATGAAATGTTATTCGTTATGATAGATGCGTAGATATATTTCCTATCAATTGATGCAAAAACCTTTGCGATCTATTGAGAAATGCTCGAGTTATAAGCGTTTCAAATCTTGCATTTTTTCCTACTTGTTCAGTGCCTAGATTTCCATTTCACCCCCTATATCTTCCGGTTAGACGTAGTCCTACGTCAAAAATCATTGCCTTGTTACAGCTCATGAACCAAAATATTATTCAAATGATCTAGTCCAAATACAAGCAAAAGCTTGGCATCCAGGTGCCAAGGAGAGTTCGATGAGATGGTTAAGCGAATCAACATTAGGGATGCTATGTTTTGGGTGGCCGAGGCTTGGGATGAGGTACCGACTGATTCAATTGTGAAGTCAAGGAAAATGTTGATATCCTGTTGTTGGCTGTAAAAGAACGCATGAACGGTGATTTTATGGTTTTCGGAAGACACAAACATTGGCGTCTTTACGACAATAGTAAGTAAAGTCTGAATGAGCTAAAATGTTGTATAGTATATCTTTTCGAGGTAATCAATATTTTTCAGGAAGTCCCATTCGTAAATTTGAGATGACCATTCTCGCTGGCACTCTAATGCACATCGTTACTCATGAATTTATTTTTAAACCGAAATAAATAATAATTTGCAAGAAAAAAAAATTGATTAAATCTATTCTGCGATAATATCGTAACATATGAAGATGCTCAATAGACATCTTTTGAGAATCCAATAAATCGAAGGACTATCCAAGCGGATTCAAAGATTTATCACTTATTTTGTATTCTTTGCAACAATCTCAACACTCTTACCCCAACCTTTCCTTTTCCTTACTACATCCGTGATTGTTCGAAAGATCATATTATATATGATGCACTGTGGATAACTGAATTAAAACATACTAAACAGACCATGCTCATCCTGACTACATCCATGTTTCATTGAATTATCATATTAGGTATGTTTAAATATTAAATCGATGTATTCATTTAAATTTGGAATTTCCAACGTATATAAATCTACTGCAGATAATCGAAACTAGTTGTATTGACCAACCCCTTTTCCAACCCTCTCCTCTATCTAGCTTCGTACAAATTTGTTCAAATAATCATATTTATAAAGTATATTAACAAATTATTCAAAATTTTCGATAAAAAAAAACAAAACCAAAATACTCCGGATGATCGAGTCTAAAATTTCGGATAATGGAGTCTCTGGATAATTGAGTCCGACCTGTACTTACTCTTTCTTAACTAATATTAAAATTATTTCAATATATTCCCAAAAAATCATAATTGTAACCTTTCAATATTCTTTCTGTTCAATATTCCTCGCAGAAAACGTGATACTCTATTAATATGTGTTCTTCGTCTTCACTCAGTTTTTAAAGTCATTTATCCTCTATAAAACAAAATTATTGATTGTCGGTCTGGGAGACCATTTGCGCCAGTATATTAGGGTTAAGAACAGGTTTAAAACGTTTTGTTGGGAGAAGTAATGGATACAATCTGGCACGTAACGTTATTTGATTGTGTGAAAAGTTCTTTCGGATTTACATTAGAACATCATTTCTTTTCTGAAGAAACATTCCGCAAAAACTGAAATATGTATATTCGGAAGATTACTGTATCGTATTTATTTTCCATCGATTGGTGAAACGCTATACTCCATGCGAAAACTGGTAAATATTGACCATCCGGATAACAGAAAAATTCTTGCTATCAATTTCATATCACATCTGTGTGTATATTCGCATGCATCAGACTTTTTTATTCGATATTTTCTTCTTTACGTTAGCCGTGTGGTCCTGTTTTTTTGTCGTTGAAAGTTACCTGCTGGCGGTTTTCCAATTTCCTTTAATGCTGCTATTCTTCGAAAACAAACTACTGTACCACAAGCATTTACAAAACATAACATATTTTATCGCATACACAATTAGTCCTCATTAATCTAAAATATGTATTATACCTGATAAATTTTAAGAATAAGTAGGGGACATTCAAAAACAACTGATCGAATGAAAATTTAATATCTTTGAACTTATTCACGAACCAAAATGGCGCTACTATGAATAATAGATAACGGAACTCAGTATAAACAAAAGTTGTCATCCATGCTTGAGGAAAGGATTAATGTAAAAATCCATGTTTTGCGGCACTGTGTAGATGTATAGAGCATTGTTCTGTATGTTTAAACAGAAAGATAAAAGGCGAAATACGCCAAACTAATTATTTTTGTGATACATGCGAAGGATATTATACGAAGAAGAATTATAGCAAATATTGTTTTAAACATAAACATAAAAACAATGTTTAGTGAATACTTATCAGAGGTTTACAAAAATGAAGGAATCTTGTTCATTTTTCATAATCTCACAAAGCTATACATCACTGCTTTTTCATGTGAAAAAAATAACGACCAGTACACTTTAGATTGAACATGAGAAACAGGACTACACGGTACATATGAATGATAAAATAACTCTCATTCATACTGATTCGAATGCTATTGGAATAAAATTCATGAGTTGGAGAATAATATTATTGTGATTAAACCATAACTATAATTGGATCGTTATTTTGAAAAATCTGTAAATCTGTATGAAAACCAAAAAATTCTGTAATCTGTATCTACAGATTCTTGGTTTCAAAAAGTCTGAAAAATCCTTATAAATACAGATTATTCTGTAGATATGGTAACCTGGTCAGCGCCCCGTATACGTGGACATTCTGCAACGGTAAAGACGGTAAAATCCTGTGCACCCTCAGACGCTTGTTTCATTTTCCTCAAATTATAGCCTGTCATAGTCTGTTATGTTGGTCTTCCGACGATTTAACGTATATCGCCTCCACTTTTGCTTGTATATGTCTCATATATCATCCAAATGTGTCTTGGATGTATGTATACCGCCTCCAATTATGGCTGTTCATACGATTTAATGTTTGCTGAGGGGTATGGAATCGATGTTTTGTAATTCAGTTTTGCACGGCGTTCAATTAACGATGTTTTAGCCTAGAAGCGTCCTCTTTGCATAACTCCGACAACTTATCGCCATCTATGTCACTAATCCACCGAATCAAAATTTGGTTGAGACGAATTCGTAGAGATTTTGTTCTAAGACGGGTGTAACACTGATGGCTGAATATTATATTGAACGAAGAGAAAATAATTGTTCGATGTCCACATTTGTGCAAGCTTTTTATATTAAATTTATATTTCAACAATGCTAACGGTAACGGTAACAGGAGTGCTTGGTGAAGAGGTAGGTCACACTAGTACACAAATCTAAACCTGATGGAATTTGGTCCATGTTTCATCGTTGCTCAGTACCGCTTAGTTATCGCTCAATCTATTTTTTCTGTAGTATTTCGGCACCTCGTTCGGTTCGAGCCCAATTTTTTTCATTTCCACCGCCAGTGAGAACAAATAGTCATAACATTCGGTCCTGAAACAAAAATGTTTATTTTTATTAAAGTGCACACGTACGTAAAATAGTTCTAACATTGTCTTAGCTTTCTGCCAGTTTTGACCCCATACATAAACTCCATGTCGTCTGACTAGAATGGCTGATGTTCCTGGGTACTCCTTCATAGCATTCGCCATGCGATCTTCCAAATCTTTCTCGAACGGTGTATTTTCAATTATTGGAACCACAAGCTCCTCGTCGAATTGCAAATTTCGTTCTAGCTCGTAATCATAGATACCCTGCCAAGTGTGAAGTTTATTAATATGATAAAGATGAGTGTTCGAGAGGTTTGAGATAAAAGCTAACAATTTCTTTTCTATATAAATCGCTGTTTCATGATACGTTTGGTTGGGAGGTTCGGTGTATCGATTTGAATTAAGCGGAATACACTTTCAAGCGTATTTAAGCATAATACTAAGCTTTCACAAAATTAGTCTCATTAGTCTATATTTCTACTTCATCCAGATTCTAAGCGTGCTGGATCACGCCGATTTGAATTATATATTCACAAATAGAGTAGAGAGAGCAGCATTTCTTCGATTAACGATTGATAATTGATTTTTGATATGAATATTCACATTCACATTTTCATACTAAGCACGATCTTGCATTTAATCCCAGAACTATTCATTAATTGATCTTTCTATTGGACGTTTTACAATTTTCTCTTTCTATAAATTTTATATTACTCCTAACAAATATTATTATGGCGATCCGTTTTTTGTATAGAGTAGTGCGGGGCAAAGGTGCGCACCTAACTGTTGTCGTCCAAAAACTCTTGAAATAAAAGCAAATAAAATTCAATTTGCTTACCAAATTGTGACTATATACATTACTTTCGAAACGTAGTACAAGAACTTCTCGAGTTTTGTTTGTAGTTAGGCAAAAACCTATTTTTATACAAAATGACAAATGCGTACTTTTGCCCCATAATGGTGCGATTTATTTGAAACTCATTGTTGAAAATAAATATTTGAAGTTCATTGTGAAAACATAAACACAAACGAAACATAACCGTTATTGAATTGAATGCATGGTGAAAATAAAAACATTTTTCATTTCAAATTCATTTTGAATTATTTTTAAGCAATTGTTTATTTTTCTTCCTCATCTTGGATTCGGTTCTGAGGATTCTGATACTTTGCCTTGGAGCGCTGTTGCTTCGTTGCGCTGTTGTGGGGTTCGCAGAGACAGACGATGGTTCCTCATGAAGCTAGAATCTCAATCTCTTCCTGCCAGTTTTGCAACTTGATTGAATTTGTGCTGGAGGTTGTTGGCTAAGCCCAGCTTTCGAACTTTCCAGTTATTTCAGGTAAGTTAATCATCATCTCCAAAACTGAAAAAATTAGATCAAAACATCGTAAAACTCGTTTTACCTCATAACTTTTTGCCACTTTCATGGAATGTATCTTGTTTATATGTGTGAACTTCTGGTGTAATAATGTATCAAACGAATACACTGTTGTCGAAATTTTATGCTCGTTAGCTTCAAAAGGGCCAATGCGCACTTTTGCCCTGTGCGCACCTTTGCCCCGCATTACTCTATAAATCATCATCAGGATGTAATTTTGAAAAGTATGGGAGTCCAATTTTCCGAATTGTTCCATTTTCCTTCGGAGTTTTCCGAAAATTATCCAATTTCTTTCTCCGTAATATTGATCTATGGGCAGAGACGAATACAACAAAATAATGATGGCCAATTCTGACGATTCTTTCTTCGAGTTTTGTGCTAATCAACACATTTGGCGATCCAATCATCCATTATTTATATAGAGGACCAGCTGACCCGGCAAACTTTGTCCCGCCCAAAATTAATTTTTCGTTATCACATCCACGTTTTCTTACTAAGCGCACGTTCATGGGCCCAATCTCAGAACTGTTCATTGATTGATCTTTAGATCTACCTTTTAAAATTATTTGTTACTATAAAATTTCAGAACTTCTACCAAAACTCGACATTGTAATATCAGATTACTTTCAGACATGAATGAAAACAGCCCTAAATCGGACAATTCCTTTCTCGAGTTTTGCTCTTATCAACACATTCGGCGATCCATTTTTATTTGTATTTATATTTATATAGATATAGAAGACGATATAGGAATGCGTGATGTGATGAAATGTGATAAATTAAAATCCACTTCCACTTTCAAACAAAGATCAATTTTGTTACCGCAAACATCAAATGGACTAACAACGGTTGTCAATATGTAATTGTAGAACATGCGAATTGAATTTTTCAAATTTTCCCAACTTTGAAGGAAAGAGTTTTCCGAAAATTTTCAATTGTCATGTTTGGTTGGAATATGTTTGGTTGAAATATGTGCATTATTTTTATGGGACCCCCTCACCTTTCCAGAGGAGTAAGGGGTGTCATACCATCATAGAAACATTTCTCGTACCCAAAAACCCTCACATCCCAAATTTGGCTCCATTTACTTGATTAGCTCTCGAGTTATGCAGCAGTTTGTGTTTCATTTGTTTATCGATCCCTTACATCCACATGACAAATTTGGTTCCGTTCGCTTGATTAGTGTATATATATACAGTAAAACTTGTTTTTGTGCGATTTTTTTTGTCTTTATATATACAGCAGTGTTTGGATTTCGATCAAAATCGAATGGTACACAATGTGTCATGCAAGTAAACTCTCACGAACATATAGCCAAATATGAGAGGATCATTCAGATACTTGTATGAATGACAGTAATCACTCGTGTTACACTAAATGATTAAACTAAGAGAGGAACGAAGACTGTTGTTTGCATATTCGAGCTGTATCAAACATCGCAAACCATTTTCGAAGCCTGCATACAAGTTTGAACCGCATATTGTGCGATTCACATAGCACGTTACGGAGAAGAACGTCTACGTTCCGTCAACGTCTCCACCAATTCACACATGCAGTCAATGCTTCCACCAGCAGCGTCACGTCAAATGCCAAACGAATGCAATGCCCTCTTTCAAATCAGCATGCCTAGAATCAGTTCTAAATTTTGAAAAATTCAATGAATCATTGAATTCAATTATTTATATGCTTAAACCCCGTAGTCCGACACTTATGTAATAATAATAATAAATAGAATAATTCTTTCAACTAGTCGCGAATAATTTTCACTCCGAAATTTGAAGCTAAGAGATATGTTCGCATAAAAAGTACAGTAAGTTACTTATAAAGCGATATGCTGAGGCACCACTCAGTGTCGCATTGAAGTCGGTTTTGACCAGTAATTGGACATTTGCGACTGGTGGCGACTTTCAATGTGGGGCCATAATTTGGGCCCCGAACTCAATGTTTACAAAAATGTCCAACTAGAGGTAAAAATGTCTAATTAAACGTGTTGCATCACAGATCTGTTCAATTAGCTTAATGTCTATGTTGATGTAAATTACTGTATAACCAAATCAAAACAAAAGCCGAGACACAAAGCCCAGACAAAAACCAAACGAGCCGTCCGTCTCCGTCAATTATTCTTTTCTACAAACCCTGCCGGTCGTTTTCGTTGAACGTATGCTGACGGGTCGTTACGTTGCTGGTGTATGTGAATGTTTTCATGAGAATTGCATGGTAGAATCATTGACGTGTCGTGACGTGACGGGACGTGAACGTGACGTGTATGTTGTATGTGAATCGCACTTATATCGTCCCGCTCTACTATAGCGAAACCCACTGCACAGACAAGTGCAAAGCAATGAATGATACAAGAAAAATTGCGTCATCATTCGGTCACCATTTGCGGAGAGCAACGAAAGGGAAAAGAGAGCGGTGTTGCCAGTAAAACTTTGCGCTCTATATGAATATACACAGCGGCGTTAAAAATGGAAAATATGATCTGTCTACCCTTTCCTTAGCCTCTATCGAGCTAAATAAACATATAGTTTGCACTCTCTGAGACTAAACCTCAAACTTTTTTCGTTTTTGAGTTATGATTTTCAAAGTTAACCAATGGTCCGAAACATCATTATCTCCCATTTTTTCCACTACAAAAAATCATAACTTTTGATCCACTAAACCGATTCAGATGATCGATATATCAAATAAAAGCCAATGAGCTAGTATTTTTTGAAAAAATATTACACTCCGATTAAAAATGGTTTTTGTTTTCGTAATTATTGATTATATTTGTTTTTTCATTGCATATATCGTTTCGGGTCCAAGAGTGCTATATTTTTTTATTTTTTTTCCTGAAAGCTGAGGATTTTTCACATAATATATCCGAATACCAGCGAGGTGTTATTTTTCGTTTTTAAGTTATGATTTTTCAAAGTTAACACGTATTCTGTTTTCGTACAATATTTCTATGCGACTAGACTGGATGTATGTGACTATAATCCAAATAATTGGCAAGTGTGTCATTTTTTCAAAAAAAGCCAGCTAGTAGGCTTTGATTTGATATGTCGATCATTCTAGCTACTACGTCCACGCTACAACCATGATGTGATGGTGATCCCAGCCTCTCAATCCACATACGATCGATCTCTTGCATCAGTAATTGGTGCTATTTATAAACACAACAATGGAAGTCTCATACCAACAGTCCCGCTGTGTCGACCTGTAAACATTCGAACAATAGGAATATTCTTACGCCGAAAAATGCGACATGTGTTGTGTATCGATAGAAAAGGAATACTCTAACGCCTAAAACGGCTAATGTGTAATAGATAAAAAAATGTGTATCGATGAGATAGGAAAACTCTTACGCCTAATAGCTACTGTGTATTATACAACATGAAAAAAATGTACACGATAAATTCGGCTCTGTTACAGCTGGATTGGTAGATGAGCCTAATAATAATAAAAAATAAACATATGGGATAAAAAAACACGTAACGAACAAAAGAATAAAATAGTCTTGCAATTCAGTCAATCAGTTTAGATTTTAGATTAGAGTCAGATTAGTGTTAGTTTTGCTTATTAGAATAGTATATTTACCTTTATCATCTCCAAATGAGTACATCTAAACTCTCTTCCAGGCCATCTGTAAAAAAATATCTTATAGAGCAATTCTAAATGAAATCGACAAATGACAAAATATGAATATTTTTGATTCGAATGAAAGTTTATATTCCGTTTGGGTTGGAGGAAATATGAGTTTTTCACAGCATTTGGGAATTGTTTGATTCAAGTGTAACTTTTGAAAAGGGCGTATCGATTTTAGTAAGAGAAATCTTTGATAATTTATATCTCAAAAACTATGAGTCGTACCGAAATAGTGTCTTGAAAAGAGTTATAGAGCATTGATGTTAAAACGTGGAAAAAAAATACACTGACAAAAAAAATATTACTCTTTTTTTATTTACAAAAAAAATAATTTGCAATATGAGAAATACATATTTTAAATTTTTTCATATAAAATAGAAGTCATGTAGAAAATTTAAAAAATTAGTCCAAGATGGTAAAACTATTTTTGATGAACTTTGTGGAACATCTTTCGTTCGAATTAAAAATACAAGTTTTTAAAATCTGCATTTTTAGTTTCATTTCGATTTCATTTGGAATTTCATTATAGAATAATCAACTTAAATAATATTATTTTATCCATTTCGTAGTTCGGAAAGTGTAATTCTGTATTCTGACGACTATCAATGTTGTATACACATAATCCGATTTGCGATTTGTTTAGTTTTAGGCTTGCCATTTTACATTTTTGGATATTTTTTTTTACAATTGGGCACAACTGAGCAATAAGACTTATTGAAGTTTTTACAAAAAAGATGATTGGCCACCTTTGTCGCTGTACGAATAGATTAGGCTATATTGGGCGAAAATACAATGATCACGAGTATTCTCGTTATAACGGGAATGGAATGATTTCAAGGAACAGTTGCATTATTATATGTACTATAATCAAACGAGAACTGTCAGAAACTACCCAAATGTAGTAGCAAAAGTAGTTTGAGGGACCTAGCATTTCCAATCCCATATCAGTGATAAGTTATTTTCTTTTGAAACGTGGAAAAAAAAGAAAAGGTCTGGTACAGGCAAGTTCGATTTTTTATTGGTAAAAATACCGTCTGCACCACAAACAACAGATAACATTGGTCACAATAGATGTACTGAATAAAAAATAACAAATTGAAATTTGCATGGCACTATAATACTAGATTTACCGTTTCTGTTAACTTTAAAATAACAAAAATGGGTCTGTGAGCAGTATATGATTCACTTAAATTTATCTTTCACATGCGTACTTACAGAAGCGTTGCAACAACTGCAGCCGGGCTATGAGTGTGTATAACAGCTCCAGCGTTTCTGTCACGATAAGCTAACATGAATAACGGCGTGCACTGGCTTTTTGTCAACCTAAAATGCAAACCGTGTTATACATTATTTTTCTATTACTAAACAGAAAGTAGCTCTCTCTTTCGACAAAACGAATATACATCGAATTATACATCGTTTACGTATACCTATGATACACACTTTTTATACTCTGGAGGCTCTTGTATGTCATCGCCATCGATGTTCTGAATGAATAAATCATCTGGCTGAATTCTCTCCTTCTGAACCCCGGATGGAGCGATATAAATTTCGTCACTAGAAAAAGAATAACCCCTGTAATAATGATATACGATTTCATAATTATGAATTGTGTACTCAAGCTTTATACTGATTCCTCCACCAGTTCCAGTTACCCATCCAAGGTTGTAGAATTGTTTACAAAGCTCCGGTATAAGCTTCCTGGGATGTTCCTAAGATAAAACATTCCTGTCATTGTATATAGTACAAGCATGTGCAACAAACCATATTGTACGCGTCTGAGAGTCAAAAGGTCTGAAGCTTTACTGATATAGCTGATTTTTTGTGAATTCTAACAACTAAGATACAAACTTGGAATTTTAAAATTACCTTATTTATAACGTTATCATATACCTGAATGTATACACAAATGGTTGCATATTTTTCGTGGGATGATATAAAAGTTGATAGAACGATGTCAGATCAAAATATTGATTAGCTTCATGCAATATAGAATATATAGCAGATCGATATAAATTATGTACAGATACAACTTGAACAAAACGTACAAGAGGCCATTCTTTATGCTACCCACATCATACTAGTAGCTTTATATAATTTGGTGAAAGTATGTGAAGTGCAGTCATATAATAAATCTATTGTTGTTGATTAAATGACTTCAATAACTCATGAGTGCATATCAAAAATAGCACAATCTACATGCAACTGTACAAATGAATTTAGTCTACATTGCTCACATCACTGTGTAAATCGCATTATCATTGTTAATCACATCAAACACGGTAGTTACCGACATTAGAATTACTTCCGTTATCAATTTCACTCAGAATCACTACATTATTTTACACATGACATAACATGAAATTCAGCTTAGCTTTAACTAAATATCCCTATTTAAAAGAAATATTATTTACCTCAGACAAATCCTGGTAAATCGATGACCTCGCCGATGCCATGTTGTTGTTTTGGAAGGAACTTCTCTACTATGTTCAAAGAACAAATTTTCTCGCGTAACTTTTGAAAAGGTCATATGTAACAAATGTAAACAAATCAAGTAAATGGATGCACGCTATTAGTTTTCAATCATTGAATGCATTACAAAAACAATCGTTCACGTATCTATCTTCTTCATCTTTTAATCGCCGATGCAAAAAATATCCAATGTACAGATTCGGATTTTAAGCACTCGGCTGTTACTTCAGACGCCTCTTTCCTCCGACGCTCGAAACGTCCAAAGTAACAAAGCAATCAAAACAACACGAAGTCGTACTTCGGTCGTTTTGAGTTTTTGTTTCTTTCAGGTGTTGTTATCTATGTCAGTGCAATTCAACGAGTGATTACAATAATAATCTGTCTTTAGAATGAAATGCTGATGTTTCGATTGTTCTTCAGTAGTTAGTTTCAAAATCTTATCGTAAAACGTAATATGTCCAATGTGCAAACAGGGGCAGTCAAAACGTCCAATGTAACATTTTTCGCTCCGAGGCTTCAAATTTAAGCTCAAATCACGGAACAACTGTTACGATTGGGTTTTCAGAGTTATTATTGACTGCTAGTGGTAAAAGTAGTGATAAAGATCGATACCTTTTAAGACAATTCGCGGAATAATGTTCGGGTCTTCAACTTCATTTTTCTCGAGGTGACGAAAATGTTACATTGGACCTTTTCAAAAGTTACGCGAGAGTTGTTCACGAATCAACCCGAAGCAACGAAGTTTTTTAACCCGCGCAGAGATCCGATTGAATGAAATTGCATCCATATCAAAATTTTCATTCAAAACTAGAAAATTGCTAAACATATCCTATTACAGTTCACGGTGAAATAATTTTCAGAATGCCTTGGGACATTTGAACGTGAACATGAACGGGGAAATATTTTGACGTCTATATTCACCACTGTTTTCATGTTCACGTTCACCGAAGTCGGTGAACTATGATGAGTTCACCAACATCTCGATTCCAAGACGGGTCTATGGTACTAGGTGAGGCCGTTTCGTCACTAAGTTGGTTAGAGGAGCGGTATATGAAAACAGTACGGAAGAAAGCAGAAGGGGAATTTTTTCCTCCAAGTGTGAAAGAGACAGACTGATCACGAGCGAGCTTGGGCACAAGCGTATTGTGTTTTGTTTACAAACAAAACACAGTAGCCACCCAAGATGGCTGAAGAGTGGTTTTAGCAAGTTAGCCCACCTTAGGATATACTTCTACGCGCCTTGCTCGATTCCACGGTGGAAATTCAGAACCGTTGTGAAATATTGAATTAATCCACTTTTGACGTAGGACTACGTCTTTCATTTCTATACCGGGGTGTAAAATCAAAGTTTCGAAAACGAAAGCGTTACGCCGGAGACCGAGATTTTGAGCGTTAATAGCTCCTAAACAACTGAACGAAATGGTATGATAAACACTTCATTCGAAAGATAAAATGTCTACGCGTTATATACTTGTTACTTTTTGATCCAAAAACTTGTTTCAATAGTCTTAAAATTGCTTTCAAAACAGGCTATTGAAACCACCAATCGGTATATAAGCGAGCGGCGCTCGGAAATCCACTCAGTTCTAATTGAACAGCGATTGGAGCATGTTGTCGCTGTTGCGGTGAAGCTCTGTATTTATCATGAAAGCGCGGATGAACGGTGTCACCAAGAGCCTGTTTGTGCACCCTAGGCCAGAAGGGAATCTATCAGGAGGAGAGTGATGCCACAAACGGTTCCCTGGGAAGACATCGCTACACACACATACACGCGCGGCTATTAACAGGTGGTTATCGAGTTGGCATTAACCACTGGTGGGCTTCCAGTATCGAGGAAAATGTGGAAATAAGTAATCGTTACTGAAAATAATCTGCCAGTTCCTTTGGGAATTTTCAAAATATATTCATGTGAAAGAGTTTAATTGAATGTTTTCTATCCATGTAACACTGTGACCAAATACATTTGGTTTTGTGGTTTTTCAATCAATCGCAATTAACAGGATAGCTTCAGAAGATTATTCTTCCCCATCAGTAGGATATTTCCGTATCCAATATTGTATGCGCCCGCAATCGATTATTGCTCAGTCGCTGAAAGTTCCGAGCTCAGAGAGTTCATTCCCCTCTAGTTTGCCTTCCAAATTGCCATCGTAAACCACACCTTCTCTCGATTCAATCACACACAAAAAGCATACTTAAGCGATATTCTGGTGGTGAGACACATTCATTTTTCGTGAGGACATCGACAAGACAACATCGTTGCCTAACGTGCTGCAGGAGGTGGACGGCGAAGGATCGACACATACACGCACAGAACTCTTTCCGTTAGGATGCCATTCAGCATCGAGAAAGTTCCGGAAAGATCTAATCATTGCTGGAAAATAATCTGCCAGTTCCTTTGGGAATTTTCAAAATATATTCATGTGAAAGAGTTTAATTGAATGTTTTCTATCCATGTAACACTGTGACCAAATATGTTTCAATCAAGTGCTATTAACAGGTGGTTATCGAGTTGGCATTAACCACTGGTGGGCTTCCAGTATCGAGGAAAATGTGGAAATATCTAATCGTTACTGAAAATAATCTGCCAGTTCCTTCGGGAATTTTCAAAATATATTCATGTGAAAGAGTTTAATTGAATGTTTTCTATCCATGTTACACTGTGACCAAATATGTTTCAATCAAGTGCTATTAACAGGTGGTTATCGAGTTGGCATTAACCACTGGTGGGCTTCCAGTATCGAGGAAAATGTGGAAATATCTAATCGTTACTGAAAATAATCTGCCAGTTCCTTTGGGAATTTTCAAAATATATTCATGTGAAAGAGTTTAATTGAATGTTTTCTATCCATGTTACACTGTGACCAAATATGTTTCAATCAAGTGCTATTAACAGGTGGTTATCGAGTTGGCATTAACCACTGGTTGTAGGGTTTTACAACCAGTATTTTTATTTAATTATACTTTATTTTATTTTAACTGAAAGTCACTCTTTATCACTGCACACCGTGTCCATCCGTGTTGCTCCGTAGCTTTCAACGTACTCCTCTCTCACCTCGTTGATTTCCTTCATTCCCAGCCAGGTTGCCAGCTATTCCCCTCAGTCTATCTGTCATACAAGATCTGTTAAATATATAGGTAAGTATATTCCAATATAAATAAATCCTTAATGTAAGGTAAGATTCCAACACTGAACCCTACATCCCTACCTTACATTAAAATGGACAGTAACAAAAGGATGTTAGTACGCTACATAATCCTCAAACCGACTCGGCTCTGCTCTTAGCCTCTTTGATCGCTCCTTTGCAGAGATTTCCAGTAGAGGGGGCGCAGATTCCGTTGTGGTTGGGTTTGTATCCATTACGTTCTGGTTTTCCACATTTTCATCAAGATTATCGCTTTCGAAAGTATTCCGTGATATTCGTTTCAGATGAGCTACGCTTCTTCTAAATTCTTTCCCTGATGACTCTGAACGAATTGTAACATCTGTTCCATTCTTTTTAATTACGATGTATTCTTCAGGGGAAAAGTCAGAGCTCAGTTTGTTCTCTTTTATGGTACGTTTCGCTAATACACGATCACCGATCTCGATGCTACTGGATCTTGCTTTCCGTCGACAGTCGGTATACACTCTCCCCTTTTCCTTCTGAATCCTATCGTAATCTCTCACTTCCTCATCATTACTGACTGCAGCAGGAATACATGGTAACTTGGTGCGTAAACGCCGACCGAACATCAACTCTGCTGGAGATTTTCCTGTCGTAGAATGTACTGCTGAGTGATATGTAAGTAGATATTGATGTAATTCTCTTCGCCAATTATGTCCCAATTCTTGCGCAATCCGAAGACGTTTCAAGATAGACCGATTCTGGCGTTCTACCTCCCCATTCATTTGGGGCCAGTAAGGAATACAATTCTCCAGATCAATACCTTGTTCCTCACAAAATGCTTTAAATTCTTCTGATGAAAATTGCGGTCCGTTATCTGCACGAAGCGAATCAGGTAATCCATATCGTGAAAAAATTGTCAAGAGTTCATCAATTGTGGATGCCGTGGTCATATCACGCATTTCAATAACTTCTAAATACCTAGTGTAATAGTCAATGCATACAAGTAGATTCTTCCCATCAGGAAGCGGTCCCAAAAAGTCGATCGCAATTTTCTCCCATGGCCGAGAAGGAAGTTCTTTGCGGATAATTGGTTCTGGTGGATTTGGTGCAGACACTAACGTACATCCACGACATGCTTTAACAAATTGTTCTATGTGCTGGTCCATTTTTGGCCACCAAACATTGGCACGCAAATGCCCTTTCATCATCCTAATCCCCGGATGACCCTCGTGAGCTAGGTTTAATACTCGTTGCTGAAGACCGTGGAGGATTATGATACGATCACCTCTGAGCAAGAGATTGTTGATGGAACATAACTCTGATGATATCACCCTGTAGCTCAAGGGAAATTCACTAGTTGTGCCTGAATTCAACGCCTCAATAACCTGGCGTATAATTTCATCCTCTCTACTAACGCTTTCGATTTCTTCCCACTTCAAAGCAACCGTTGATGCTCCAGATATAATAATTTCTTGTACTACAAGTTCCTCTGCTTCATCGAATGGTTTTGGAGCGTTGATAGAAAGTCGCGATAGGACATCAGCAATATTAGATTGTCCAGGGATGTGAATTATCTTGTATGTAAAACTCTGAAGGCGTAGAACCCATCGTTCAATCCGTGCACAAGGTCGAGAAGCTGGGGCGAACAGGAACGTAAGAGCTTTACAATCGGTGAGCAGACTGAACTCTCTACCTATGATATAGACTTGAAACTTCTCCACACTCCATACTAGAGATAGAGCCTCCTTTTCAGTCTGGCAGTATCTTTTCTCGGTATCTGTGAGAGATTTTGAAGCGTAACACACAACTCTTGTGTCTCCATGATCATTTGTTTGAATTAATACTGCATCTAAAGCGACAGGACTGGCGTCCGCAAACAACGAAGTGTTATCTTTTGCTCTGAAGAATCCCAAGCAACTAGCTTCCGACAAAGAATTTTTTTTTTCTTTATTTTTGAGACTTTCAGCCTCCTGGGCTGGTTCGTCTCAGTTCCGACAAAGAAGATTTAATAGCAGTGAACGCAATCTCTTCTGCTTCACCCCATCGAAACTTGTTTCCTTTTTGTATCAATCTTCTCAAAGGTTCATCTATTTCTGCTAAGTTAGGTATGAATTTGCCCATATAGTTAGCCAGCCCTAAAAAACTTCGAACTTCACTCTCGTTTGTTGGACGACGAAAATCTAACACAGCATCATGTTTGATATCTGAAGGCATGATACCATCCGAACATATTTTGTATCCCAAAAATTCAAATTCGGTAACACGGATTCTGCATTTTTCCCAATTGAGTACTACTCCTCTGTTCTTGAATCTTCGAAGAACTTTGTTCAACCGTTGATCATGCTGTTCTATAGTGCTGCCCTCGACACCTACATCATCAAGGTACCAGTAGGCGCCCTCACAGTCTGCCAATATTTCGTCCATCGTACGCTGAAAAATTTCAGGCGCCGAAATTAAACCAAACGGAAGACATTTGAATAGGTAGAGTCCTCGATGAGAGATGAACGTCATAATATCCTTCGTTTTATCATCAAGTTCCAGTAGGAAAAATGCATCCAAGACATCCAAAATACTCCAAATTTTTCCTCTACCAATCCTTGCTAGAACGTCTTCAATTATTGGCATAGGATGACGTTCCCGGATAACCGCCTGATTCACGCGTCGCAAATCCACGCAAAGGCTAATCGAACCATTGGTCTTATTTACCACTACTAGGGGTGACACCCACGTTGCTGGGCCTTTTTTCTCTTCGATGATGTCTCGTTTTAGTAGTTCATCTAACTTTCTGTTGACAGCATTTTCGAGGTGAATGGGTACACGCCTCAATGGCTGAAAAACCGGAACCACGCTGGGGTTCATTAGAATTCGCACTTGAACGCCGGAAATTTTAGGAAACGGAGAGCACTGCATTTTAGAACTGTCGAATACTTGATTTACTTCCAAACCGATTTTCAGAATGCCCAATTCCTTCGAAGTTTTGTCACCCAACAAATTTTGTTGCCCATCCTCAACAACGAAAAATTTGGATATAGTCAATCGTTTCCCTATTTCAACAACTGCATCGAAGGTTCCCAAAATCGTAAGTGGTTTACTATTGCCGTAGGCTTTGAGAACCGCAGCGCTTCCTTTCTCGCATCTTGCAATAATAGTTTTCTGAGCTTTCATAAAATCCCATGATTTTGAAGTTATTATATTTACATCAGAACCCGAATCGATGAATACATCCACTTCAACACCACCTATTTTGCATTGAAACACGTTTGCTTGACTTCCTGTATAAAACGTGTAGTAGACCTTTTTCTCCGCTTCATGAGAGCATAAAACTGTATCCTTTTGGACGCTTGGTATGTTTTGGTCACTATCTTCAATTGCTTGCACTTTCTTCGGAAGAAATGACGGTGGAGGATTGAAAGGACGTTTGCGACAAACTTTTTCGAAGTGTCCGGTTTTACGACACCTGCGACATTGCTGCCCTCTTGCCGGGCATGAAGGTGCTTTCGAAAAATGACCATATTGTCCGCAACCGTAGCAAATTATTTGAACCTCATTATTCACTGCTTTGTGGGACCCGGATGCAAAACGTTTCAAGATCCGACTCTGTTGTCGTTCACCCTTTGTTGTTATTTTACATATTTCTGATTGTCCACCTAGACTAGTGTAAACTCCGATTTTCAATTCCTTCTCTTGTTGGCGAACGCTCTCCAAAGAAGTTCCCAAAGCTTCAATGTCTGATAAAGATTGATCTTTCTTAAGAATCTTTCGTCGAAGTTCCGGTAAATTACATCTCTCCACAATTACATCAATCAGCATAATTTCCTCTAAAATATTTCGAATATCTCTTTGATATTTTTCAAACCCACAGTCCATTAACTGTTGGCGTAAGCGCAAGACATAATGGGCGAAACTCTCATTACTTTCTTGTTTCATTTTCCGCAACTTATGTCTTTCCAGAACATTTTGTTGGCGTGGTTTAAAATAAGCATCCGATCAATCGCTATATCGTACCAATTCCTATCTAACATGACCAATGGGAAATCTTCGGTGCCTTCCAAACTCTTGAATACTTTCTGTAACCGAGGACCACCAAAATGAAGCATTTTAGAACGTTTGATCTTCTGGTCGGTAATCTGATAAGAGTCAAAATAAAACTCCAAAGAATCCTTCCATTCACGCCATTCTTTCGCCAATTTACCGCTTTCGATTTGATCACATCGAAACATCGGCAACGGTCGACTTTCATCCATCTGCAACCATAAATAAAGAAAACTTGTATTGGTTTTCCTCATTATTGAAATATTCTATCTTCTTAAATCATCACTGGCATAAATAAGTGTTTTCTATTTATATACATAATGTAAATGTGAATTATTTTAAAGAAAATATATTTCATTTACACCAAAAATGTAAATTTCGTTAATTACAACAAAATAAATACATAAATAAACCCATATCTGCTTCCACCTCAGTTCACACAGTTACTCATGATAGCATTTCACATGTTGAATATAACCAATGAGTTAAAATCGACACTATAGCTCCCTGCTAATTTTTTTTTTTTTTTACAATGATTCGCTCCCTGCGAATACTACATTGCTTTTCACTGAATTTGAGTTTCTTCTAGGCTCCCTGCTCTAGAGCATAGCACCCTGCTATGGTTGCCGTTTTCCTTAAAGCTCCCTGCAGTAGGAAAACACAGTGTAGTTCTTCACTACGACTTCTACGAGCTCCCTGCTCTAGAAACAAAAAAAAACACAGCTACCTGCTACGTAACAACTCTTCCACTTATCGAGTACCATGTACATACCTGTGCTCCCTGCATCGTTTGTCTTCCAGGCTCCCTGCACTGGACAAACAACATGTAACCTCCTGTTGCTCTGATAAATAATCGTCTAGGCACCCTGCGCTAGAGTATAATATCGTGACGTAGCTCCCTGCTACGCTCTTTCTCTTCCTTCAAGCTTCGTTAGATCCAGCTACCTGTAATGATTTTCACCGTTATAATACCACGCATAACCTACTTTTTTTTTTTTTTTTTTACAGGGACAGTATGAATCATCCGTCACCATCACAGTCTAAACATTTTTCGTTTTTTTTTTTACTACATCACATCAAACACGCTGCCATTTTGTTTTATTGTTTTGGGGCCCAGACTTCGCCACCGTTTATTTCGTTGAACAATCGGATAAATTTTAGATTTCGAAAACTGAAGTAATTTAAAAAAAAAAAGTAATATTCGTACCTTGAATTACTATGGGTATTTTAGTCCGATCGTCGCCAATTGTAGGGTTTTACAACCAGTATTTTTATTTAATTATACTTTATTTTATTTTAACTGAAAGTCACTCTTTATCACTGCACACCGTGTCCATCCGTGTTGCTCCGTAGCTTTCAACGTACTCCTCTCTCACCTCGTTGATTTCCTTCATTCCCAGCCAGGTTGCCAGCTATTCCCCTCAGTCTATCTGTCATACAAGATCTGTTAAATATATAGGTAAGTATATTCCAATATAAATAAATCCTTAATGTAAGGTAAGATTCCAACACTGAACCCTACACTGGTGGGCTTCCAGTATCGAAGAAAATGTGGAAATATCTAATCGTTACTGAAAATAACCTGCCAGTTCCTTTGGGAATTTTCAAAATATATTCATGTGAAAGAGTTTAATTGAATGTTTTCTATCCATGTAACACTGTGACCAAATACATTTGGTTTTGTGGTTTTTCAATCAATCACAATTAACAGGATAGCTTCAGAAGATTATTCTTCCCCATCAGTAGGATATTTCCGTATCCAATATTGTATGCGCCCGCAATAGATTATTGCTCAGTCGCCGAAATTTCCGAGCTCAGAGAGTTCATTCCCCTCTAGTTTGCCTTCCAAATTGCCATCGTAAACCACACCTTCTCTCGATTCAATCACACACAAAAAGCATACTTAAGCGATATTCTGGTGGTGAGACACATTCATTCTGTGTATGTCATTCGTTTCGACAACACGTGATTTTTTCCACTCTCGCTTATAGCTAAAGACAGGTAGTTTTTAATTTTTGGTTTTTTTCCATTCTTTTTTTTTTACCCGCATTGGAGGTGGAATCGTCGTCACACGCTTTGGCGTGCTTGGTGGATATCGCCAAGAAAAGGAATATGGGGCGTCAGCGTTCCAGTACTTCAGCCACAGACGGCCCTTCGAAAAAGGTCCGGACTCAGTCCGCTGCCCCAGCGGATGCAGAAACAAATCAGCTGCTACAGACCAACCAATATTCGGTGCTCCCAGAGGACACTGGAAGCAACGATGCCGTCATCAAAAAGGAGCGCGTTCCCCCGCTGTTCACATCTAGGATGGACTTAGTGAAACTCGAGTCTGAGCTTTCCCAACAACATCTCAAGCCGCGATTCAAGCTGTGTAGCGTGGGCATCAAAATCGTATGCTCCAGCCTAAAGGAGTATCAACAAGTCGGGGCCTACCTGAAAACCGAAGGCGTGCAGTTTTACACACACGATATGCAAGCGGCGAAACCTCTGAAGGTGGTTTTACGTGGACTACCGCCTGTCGGCCCGGAGGAAGTTAAAACTGAGCTGTCCAATCTTGGTTTGAAACCGGAGAACGTCTTCGCGATGACTCGTCGCCCAAACAACAACACGTGGAACCAGCTGTTCCTAGTACACTTCGCCAAGGGCACCACCAACATCAGCTCGCTCAAAAACATCAGTGATTTATTCCGCGTCATTGTATCATGGGAGCTGTATCGTCCCCAGCACCGAGATGTCACACTGTGCACGAACTGCCAAAGGTTCGGACACGGTACCAAAAATTGCTACATGCAGGCTCGCTGTAGTAAATGTGCTGGGAATCATTCCACGGCGTCCTGTGGTCTGGCTGATGACCAAAAGTCGAAGTGTGCTAATTGTGACGGTGAACACCAAGCATCCAACCGATCCTGCCCTAAGCGAGCTGAATTCATCACCATCCGAGAAAAGGCGACAACATCCAACCAGCCTGGTAGACGCAAGCGTAACGTTCGTCCACCACCGATTACCTCGGATGCGGAGTATCCAGCTTTCCAGCAACGCCATCAGGTCCCAAATTTACACCCGCTTCCCCTCAACAGTCAGCGTAACACCAATACATCTCCTGCTACTAATCAAATCGATGAAGCAGTCCGCAATCGTCGTTCAGCACAGCCCCGCCTCGCAGCTGCTGCCACTCAACCGAATCAAGGGCACTCCTCCACCCCTCGTATGTCATACGCTGATGTGGCCGCTGGTGCAACCACGGACAGTACGCTATTCACCACACAGGAGATGCTAACTCTCGTGTCAGAAGTCATCACAATAATGCGTACCTGCAAAACTATACCTGAGCAGCTGCAAGCGGCTTATTCACTGATTAGCAAATATGTCCCGTGAAGCTGTCAGCATTGCAAATTGGAACGCTTGCTCGCTGAGAAGCAAGCATATCGAGCTACTAGATTTCCTCAATAACAAGGAGATCGATGTTGCTGTCATCACCGAGACGCACCTTAAACCGGAAATCAACATCTTTCTTCCGGAGTTTCGGCTCCTAAGACTCGACAGAACCAGCGCAGATAAAGGGGGAGTGGCCGTTGCTGTGAGACGAAACATCGACTGCCGCCTGCTGCCGAACATTCAGCTCAAAACCATCGAAGCCATCGGTATCGAGGCTCGTACATCGATTGGGCCAATCATCATCATTGCGGCATACTGTCCTAAGCAAGTCAACATCAGGGACGGTTCAGCCGCACTGCTACGGAACGACTTGGCCAAGCTTACACGGCGGCGGGCGAAATACATCATCGCAGGAGACCTGAATGCTCGGCATGCGATTTGGGGTAACCGAAGGCAAAACCGGAACGGGATCATCCTTGCGGAGGACTTGGAGAGTGGTTATTACAATATCTTGGCGCCGAACAGTCCAACAAGAATTTCCAGATCGGGAGTTCACTCTATTCTGGACATTTTCCTGACCAACATGGCCATTTCCGAGGATCCACTCGTCTTCGAGGAACTGTCATCCGACCACTTCCCGGTGGTGCTTAAGTTGGGTGCCTCTGCTGATACGGTGGCCAATCATTCCCGACGAAACTATCACCGAGCAAATTGGGGCGAGTTCCAACATGTTGTTGATAACAACATCACTCCCAATCAGCCTTTAGATTCTCCGGAGAATATTGACCTGGCGCTGGAATCCTTTCAACGAGCGATTACCACAGCTCGTGACAGGGCGGTTCCGCTTCAACAACATCAGGTGAGTACCTCTCTCCAAATAGATAGCACAACCAAACACATCATTCGTTTACGAAATATGTATCGACGTCAGTACCAGCGTACTGGCGATCGGAACAAAAAGATAACGTATACCAATCTGACTAGGGTAATCCAGGATAGGATTCGAGAGCTTCGAAATAGAGAATTTCGTGATAAACTCCGTCAAATTCCTCCTCATTCGAAACCCTTCTGGTCTTTGACTAAAGTTCTAAAAAAGAAACCAAAGCCTGTGCCTCCGCTTTTTCTCATGAAGGTAACATTTTATTAACACCCATAGAAAAAACGAATGCGTTGGGGCAACAGTTTGTGTCGTCTCACAACCTCGGGCATAACATCATCAGTCCTCACGAGCATGACGTCATTGAGGGAGTCTCTGTGGTCGAACGATCAGAAAGTTTTATTCCGGAGGGGTCAGAAGTCACTGCTGATGAGCTGATTGGTCTTATCAGAGGATCAAAGAACATGAAGGCCCCCGGTTTTGACAACACTTTTAACATCGAGCTCAAGCATTTGAGCCACGGCTCATTTGCTTTTGTAGCAAAAATTTTAAATAGATGCTGGGAGCTTAACTACTTCCCTTCTGTGTGGAAGTTAGCAAAAGTCATCCCAGTCCTGAAACCGGGAAAAGATCCTTCTGTCCCCAAGAGTTACCGACCCATCAGTTTACTCTCTGCCCTCTCCAAGCTTTTCGAGAAGTGTATTCAATCCCGAATTCTTTCTTTCGCAGATGAACATGGTATCTTTCCTGAGGAGGTTCCGTAAGGGAAGATCCACCATACATCAACTCACTAGAGTTGTTAACATCATTCAGCGGAACAAGTCGGTATCCAAGACGACAGCAATGGCGCTCTTGGACTTTGAAAAGGCCTTCGACAACGTATGGCATGATGGTCTGGTGTTCAAGCTACATCAATACAATTTTCCGATGTATTTGATAAAGATAATTAAAAATTATCTCTCTGATAGATCATTCCGGGTGTCCCTGTATAATGTGTGTTCAGAGCAATTCAACATAAATGCAGGTGTGCCCCAAGGAAGTATCCTTGGGCCCATTTTATATAACATATACACTGCAGACATTCCACCGCTTCCCGGTGATGGAACACTGTCTCAATTTGCTGATGACACCGCGATTATGTTTAAGGGTCGTATAATCAGCGCTCTGATTCGCAAACTACAGTGCGGTCTGGATGCTTTAACAGAATATTACGCAAGTTGGAAAATTGTAATCAATGCGGGGAAGACCCAGACTATCCTTTTCCCGCATTCAAGGTCTCCTAAACTTGTTCCCACTGACAACGTGAGAATTCGGTTCGGAGACTCCCTTATTGAATGGTCCAAAGAAGTCACCTATTTAGGACTCACATTAGACAGTCATCTAATTTTCAAATCTCACGTTGATAAAACCGTCAACAAATGTAACATTTTACTTCGGTTCTTGTATCCTTTAATTTGCAGGAACTCGAAACTTTGTTTAAAGAATCAGATGGCTGTCTATAAACAGATATTCTATCCTGCCATTGAATATGCGGTTCCTGTTTGGAAGGGCTGTGCCCGGACACACAGACTGAAACTCCAACGCGTTCAAAACAAGATTCTTAAAATCATACTGAATTTGTCACCCTGGACGAGAACAACGGAGGTTCATGAAAGAGCCTGTCTGGATACCCTAGAAGTAAAGTTTGACAACGTCATACAAAAATTTGGAGAGAGGTGCTCCTCTTCCGTGCATGAAATTGTACGGAATTTGTATATAGTAGTTTAAGGTCTTAGGTTAAGTAGGTAGTTTTATTATAACAATTAAAAAAATACAAATGTTTATCATTAAAAAAAATTAGATATAGTAAAAACAAACAGTACCTAGCATTCTATTATACAAATTAAGATGAACAAAGATGTGAAGCGTTAGCTGGCCAATTAAAATGTATAGAACTTTGTATTAACCAAAAACGTATAAGAAATATAAATGAATTTATGCAAAAAAAAAAAAAAAAAATGTGAGACACATTCATTTTTCGTGAGGACATCGACAAGACAACATCGTTGCCTAACGTGCTGGAGGAGGTGGACGGCGAAGGATCGACACATACACGCGCAGAACTCTTTCCGTTAGGATGCCATTCAGCATCGAGAAAGTTCCGGAAAGATCTAATCATTGCTGGAAAATAATCTACCAGTTCCTTTGCGAATTTTCAAAATATATTCATGTGAAAGAGTTTAATTGAATGTTTTCTATCCATGTAACACTGTGACCAAATATGTTTCAATCAAGTGCTATTAACAGGTGGTTATCGAGTTGGCATTAACCACTGGTGGGCTTCCAGTATCGAGGAAAATGTGGAAATATCTAATCGTTACTGAAAATAATCTGCCAGTTCCTTTGGTAATTTTCAAAATATATTCATGTGAAAGAGTTTAATTGAATGTTTTCTATCCATGTAACACTGTGACCAAATACATTTGGTTTTGTGGTTTTTCAATCAATCGCAATTAACAGGATAGCTTCAGAAGATTATTCTTCCCCATCAGTAGGATATTTCCGTATCCAATATTGTATGCGCCCGCAATCGATTATTGCTCAGTCGCCGAAAGTTCCGAGCTCAGAGAGTTCATTCCCCTCTAGTTTGCCTTCCAAATTACCATCGTAAACCATACCTTCTCTCGATTCAATCACACACAAAAAGCATACTTAAGCGATATTCTGGTGGTGAGACACATTCATTTTTCGTGAGGACATCGACAAGACAACATCGTTGACTAACGTGCTGGAGGAGGTGGACGGCGAAGGATCGACACATACACGCGCAGAACTCTTTCCGTTAGGATGCCATTCAGCATCGAGAAAGTTCCGGAAAGATCTAATCATTGCTGGAAAATAATCTACCAGTTCCTTTGGGAATTTTCAAAATATATTCATGTGAAAGAGTTTAATTGAATGTTTTCTATCCATGTAACACTGTGACCAAATATGTTTCAATCAAGTGCTATTAACAGGTGGTTATCGAGTTGGCATTAACCACTGGTGGGCTTCCAGTATCGAGGAAAATGTGGAAATATCTAATCGTTACTGAAAATAATCTGCCAGTTCCTTTGGGAATTTTCAAAATATATTCATGTGAAAGAGTTTAATTGAATGTTTTCTATCCATGTAACACTGTGACCAAATATGTTTCAATCAAGTGCTATTAACAGGTGGTTATCGAGTTGGCATTAACCACTGGTGGGCTTCCAGTATCGAGGAAAATGTGGAAATATCTAATCGTTACTGAAAATAATCTGCCAGTTCCTTTGGGAATTTTCAAAATATATTCATGTGAAAGAGTTTAATTGAATGTTTTCTATCCATGTTACACTGTGACCAAATATGTTTCAATCAAGTGCTATTAACAGGTGGTTATCGAGTTGGCATTAACCACTGGTGGGCTTCCAGTATCGAGAAAGTTCCGGAAAGATCTAATCATTGCTGGAAAATAATCTACCAGTTCCTTTGGGAATTTTCAAAATATATTCATGTGAAAGAGTTTAATTGAATGTTTTCTATCCATGTAACACTGTGACCAAATATGTTTCAATCAAGTGCTATTAACAGGTGGTTATCGAGTTGGCATTAACCACTGGTGGGCTTCCAGTATCGAGGAAAATGTGGAAATATCTAATCGTTACTGAAAATAATCTGCCAGTTCCTTTGGGAATTTTCAAAATATATTCATGTGAAAGAGTTTAATTGAATGTTTTCTATCCATGTAACACTGTGACCAAATACATTTGGTTTTGTGGTTTTTCAATCAATCGCAATTACCAGGATAGCTTCAGAAGATTATTCTTCCCCATCAGTAGGATATTTCCGTATCCAATATTGTATGCGCCCGCAATCGATTATTGCTCAGTCGCCGAAAGTTCCGAGCTCAGAGAGTTCATTCCCCTCTAGTTTGCCTTCCAAATTACCATCGTAAACCACACCTTCTTTCGATTCAATCACACACAAAAAGCATACTTAAGCGATATTCTGGTGGTGAGACACATTCATTTTTCGTGAGGACATCGACAAGACAACATCGTTGCCTAACGTGCTGGAGGAGGTGGACGGCGAAGGATCGACACATACACGCGCAGAACTCTTTCCTTTAGGATGCCATTCAGCATCGAGAAAGATCCGGAAAGATCTAATCATTGCTGGAAAATAATCTACCAGTTCCTTTGGGAATTTTCAAAATATATTCATGTGAAAGAGTTTAATTGAATGTTTTCTATCCATGTAACACTGTGACCAAATATGTTTCAATCAAGTGCTATTAACAGGTGGTTATCGAGTTGGCATTAACCACTGGTGGGCTTCCAGTATCGAGGAAAATGTGGAAATATCTAATCGTTACTGAAAATAATCTGCCAGTTCCTTTGGGAATTTTCAAAATATATTCATGTGAAAGAGTTTAATTGAATGTTTTCTATCCATGTTACACTGTGACCAAATATGTTTCAATCAAGTGCTATTAACAGGTGGTTATCGAGTTGGCATTAACCACTGGTGGGCTTCCAGTATCGAGGAAAATGTGGAAATATCTAATCGTTACTGAAAATAATCTGCCAGTTCCTTTGGGAATTTTCAAAATATATTCATGTGAAAGAGTTTAATTGAATGTTTTCTATCCATGTAACACTGTGACCAAATACATTTGGTTTTGTGGTTTTTCAATCAATCGCAATTAACAGGATAGCTTCAGAAGATTATTCTTCCCCATCAGTAGGATATTTCCGTATCCAATATTGTATGCGCCTGCAATCGATTATTGCTCAGTCGCCGAAAGTTCCGAGCTCAGAGAGTTCATTCCCCTCTAGTTTGCCTTCCAAATTACCATCGTAAACCACACCTTCTTTCGATTCAATCACACACAAAAAGCATACTTAAGCGATATTCTGGTGGTGAGACACATTCATTTTTCGTGAGGACATCGACAAGACAACATCGTTGCCTAACGTGCTGGAGGAGGTGGACGGCGAAGGATCGACACATACACGCGCAGAACTCTTTCCGTTAGGATGCCATTCAGCATCGAGAAAGTTCCGGAAAGATCTAATCATTGCTGGAAAATAATCTACCAGTTCCTTTGGGAATTTTCAAAATATATTCATGTGAAAGAGTTTAATTGAATGTTTTCTATCCATGTAACACTGTGACCAAATATGTTTCAATCAAGTGCTATTAACAGGTGGTTATCGAGTAGGTATTAACCACTGGTGGGCTTCCAGTATCGAGGAAAATGTGGAAATATCTAATCGTTACTGAAAATAATCTGCCAGTTCCTCTGGGAATTTAAAATTACATTCATATGAAAGAGTTTATTTTAATGTTTTCTATCCATGTAACACTGTGACCAAATACATTAGGTTTTGTGATTTTTCAATCAATCGCAATCAACAGGATAGCTTCTGAAGATTATTCTTCCCCATCAGTAGGATATTTCCGTATCCAATATTGGATGCATGAAACCTTATGCCTCCAACGTAACGCTCTCGTTTTCGAAGTTCTCCAAATATTCATTCATTCAGAATGAATTCAGATTCAACTTCATACAAATGATCTCTAAATCAACGATAGTCCTACGTCACCCTTGTGGTTATACCATAGATATAACCCACTTACTGGTTTATCAATATGAATTGTGTTTAAACATGTTTTTCAACTAGAAAATGTTTCTTCCTATCGTTTCAAGATGTTTTCCTCGCGATTTATATATGGACTGATGAATTATTAACAAAAAAGTGTTTGTCCGCGTTCACGTTCACGGGAACTCTAAACCTAAGTGGTGTGGACTCAATTCACTTCATTTTCAAGCAAATTCATGCATGCTTTCAAGCGATTTCTTGCAATAAATTATCAGACCACCAGAGATGCCAGATTTACAAATATGTTTGTAAATTTAAAGACATATCTGTAAAACACTTTTATTTTTTGTTGTAGACTTTTTGGATATAACAATATTTCACAGGTTTTTTAAAAATAAGAGACTTTATTCATCACATCAAAGACATTTGACCATATGTCAGTTTTCCATAGTTTTAATACAGAAAAGTATTATTTTTATTTTTTATTAATTCGTTTGTTTTACAGGCTCAGTTACATAAGTTTAAAGGAGCTGAATTCTTAACTAAACATATTAACTATATCTATATATCTATGAACAATTTTCCTTAATTCTATTGTTAATAAGGTAGAAAACCGATTACTCGCGGTAGACTCTAGTTAAGAAGGGTGACATATTTTTATCAGGAATAGGATGGGATATAAGGATATGTTGGCAATGTTCACCCCCACACTCTCACTCACACTCATCACACTCAATTCTTAAACTTATCTTATAACTACTATAGTTATTTACATTTCAACTAAATACAGAAAAGTTATTATATTTAGTTTATATCAATACACATGACGTTAGACCAGCGATACTCAACCTGCGGCCCGGCAGACTTTCTGGTTGGCCCATCTGGTGTGTATGAAGTTTGGAACTCATACACATAAGTACTTTTGCCCCGATATCATTGCAGACGAAAGAGAGGATACGATTATAATTAATGAAAAATTGCTTCATCTGCAGGTAGGGAAAAATCTTGAACGAAAATTGTCTCTAATAATTATTGTCTGTTCTGGATAAGATTATTTTGCTGAAATTCAAGATGATTTATAGAAAAATAGTTAAGTTAGGGTCAGGACTATGTTTTCTAAGTATTTAAACAACATCGAATAAAAATTTTTATTCTATTTTCAACAACTTACATTTGCTTTCGGATCTGCTTATGACGAAATATGGGTTACTGTTCGATATTGTTACCACATACATGGTTCATGGCCGTGTGGTGATCTAAAGCTTGTATAGCCTTTCATGGGGGATAGAAAATATACACTGCATTTTCTTATAAATTCCACCAACGACAAGAACGCAAGCCTTGGTGGATGTCCAACATATCAACGAAGAAATACTGATTTTTATGAAAATTACCAACGCGTATGTATATGTATGTATGTATGTATGTGTAGATCGTTGAAACATTTAAACACACTTACAAGACATAAGTTATTTCTCATTTTACAAGTAACATATTCACGAGAAATATTTTTTTGAAAGAAATGAAAATTAATAACTTTTGAATCACTGAATCGATTTAGATAATCGACATATAAAATTGAAACTAATCACCTAGCCTTTTATTAAAAAAAAAATTAACTTGCGAAAAAATAATTATATTTTAGTAATTATTGATTGTAGTCGTTTTTATTTTTTTTATAACTTTGGACTAGAGGGTGCTATATTTTTTATATTTTTTCTGTAAAGCTGGGATTTTTTACATAACATATCTCGATATCAGAGATGCTATTTTTTCGTTTTTTAGATATGATTTGAAAAATCATTTTTCTCCCTTTGTCCAAATATAAAAATCTATCATTTGAATTACTGAACCGATTTAGATGATCGATATATTAAATTGAAGCCAATAAGCAAAATTTGAAAAAAATATCACACTTGCTGGAAGATTGGATTCTAGTCGCATAGGACTAGTTTGGTCACATAGGAATATTGATCGAAGACTTAAAACATGTTAAATTTACAAAACTATAATTTAAAGACGATAATTATAGCATCTCTGATATCGAGATATGTTAGGTGGATAATCCTCAGCTTTCCATAAAAAATAAACAAAAATATAGCGCTCCTATCTTTAACCGAGAAAACTATGAAAAACTAACTCAATCAATAATTACAAAAACAAAATTTCAATTTTTTCGCAAAAGTCATATTTTTTCAAAGAAAAATAACTCGTAAGCTTCAATTTGATATGTCGATGATATGAATCGGTTCAATAGTTCAAAAGTTATGACTTTTTGTAGTGGGAAAAATGGGGAAAATTTGTTTTTCGAATCATCGATTAGTTTTGAAAAATCATATTTCAAAAACGAAAAAAATTACATCTCTGATATCGAGATATTTTATGTAAAAAATTCTCAGCTTTCAAGAAAAAATATTGAAAAATATAGCGCCCCCTAGTCCAAAGCCATGAAAACATTAAAAAACGACTACAATCAATAATTACGAAAATAGGATCCATATTCTCTGCAAGTTCAATATTTTTCAATTAAAGCTCATTGGCTTCAATTTGATATGTCGATCATCTAAATCGGTTAAGTGGTTCGAAAGTTATAAATTTTTGAAAAAAGACATTTTCGGAAAAAGTGGAAAGAAATTGGATTTTTTGGATCACCCTAAAATGGAAATGGGCACCCTAATGAAAAAATAAAAAAATACGAGTCTAATGTTTTGCGATAAAGAACAAAATTACCACTGAGATCTGAGAACCACTATATTGGTTTGGCATGGAATGTCTGTATACATACACAAAATACAAACTTACGTGCATCGCGATGTACAAAGTATTAATGAATATGTGAAAATCAACGTTAAAAGACATTCCTATAGATCTGCACACTTTTACAGACTTTTTCACATTTTTTACAGACATTCACATGTTTTTACAGACTTTTTTAAAAAATCATCTGGCATCTCTTCCTTCCACTTTTTATCGAATATTTTCAAATCGCATGTGTAAACATTCACGTGACTCTGACTTCGTTTGTTTTTAATTCGTTCGGGAAAACGTTATGTCAAAGAAAGGGGACATTAAAAATGCGTTGCTCAGTGAAAGGCTGAGATGCTCTTTCAGAGATGCAATGATTAATTAAACAATTGACGGGAAAATGTAGTTCGTTCATTTTATAATTTTAATTTTTTTTCCCCTTGACAACAATACCTCTTTTATAGTGTTGATATCATAAGAAAAATAACACTCCTGATCGTTGAATCTCTTTTGACATTTCAATTGGATCTTTTTTGACAGCCGTTTTGATTTAGTCCGCACTACCTAGCTCTAAACCTACCTTTAGTTCATACAGGGTGAGTAAAACACGCTACACTACTAACATACAACTCACAAGACTGTGAGGTTCGAGGCCCATTCATAAAAATTCTCTTTTGAAGAACATACAAGATAAAATGTTAATACTTTTTTTTTGTTATTTGGTTGGTTAAATATTTGTTTGGGAAACACGAAATAATATGCTTATCATCATATATCATCAACTGCAACAGAAACAACCGCTTAGAAAAGAAAAATATTGTGGCGCGGGAAAAACTAAACTCATTCTGAGGTCAAGGTAATGGGCGAATGTCCTGGGGCTTAAGGTGAAGGTGGAAGGAAGCCACAAATGGCTGCCACAATGGCGCTCATTTCTTTCATCTCCCTCCCTCATCCTTCGCTCGAAAATGAGTAATTTTGCGAAACAGTTTGAAGAAAATTATTGTTTTCGCACACTTCCCATCAAGTAATATCAACCAAACTCTAATCGATAACTCACAAGATATCAAATTTTCATCTACCGTCGCCATGTATAATGAAAAACGTAGGAAAACTCGAGCTAGTGCTCTGAAAGTTAAATTTTCATTTTTCAATTTTTCGCAATGGTTTTGTTTGTATTCATGACAGCATCGTTATTTTTTCGACACTGATGTCTGACAACATCATCAAAACAGCTATAAAAACTACTCAATATATTTATATATCGATTTTTTATGGCAGTGACGAATCGTATATTCGTATGAAAACAGACTTGTTATGTTATTATGTATTGCCTAATAAAATTGCATGTACAGTAAGTTACCTCTGATTCGACATTTAGTTAATTGGACAGACCTGTAATGGGACACAAATAATTGGACATTTTCATCATTTTCATAATTGATATTTTGTAAACATCGAGTTTACCATACCCAAAGTATGGCCTCAGATTGAAAGTCGCCACCAGATGTCGACATTTTAATGTTCGCTGGGTTGGCATACTTGGCAGCTTCTTTTGTCAAGTTCATAATCTCATGTTTACAGTTTTCAGTTAAGTGCAATTGAATGACGCAGTTGAACTAATTTATTTTTGTCACTATGTTTATCAGAACGCAAAAGATCGGCAAACAGATAATCTTTCGTTCATAAAAGTTAAAAATAAAAAAAGCAACTCTAACTTTCACTTTTCTTGAAACCAGAGATATTCGGACTTAAAAATAATTTTTAACGTAATATTTCAAACATACATGTATTTACAAAAATCTATAATAATTATTATAATTATCATGTATAAGTCGTATATTCATCCATCCAATCATCGTGAACACTGTTGCAAGTGGAAAATAAATGTGTGTTCGTTGCTTATGATGCGAACATAAATAACAATATAATACAGTTATTTAAATTTAATACGACATGCCGACATGCCACTCAGTGTCGCTTTGGAGGCGATTTTGGCCTGTAATTGAACATTGGCGATGTGAGTGGCACAGTGTCTACGCCTGGAGGCAGCTTTAATGTGGCGCCATAATTTGGGCCATGAACTCGATGTTTTCAAAAATGTCCAATTAAACGTGTCACATTACAAGTCTGTCCAATCATCTAAGCGTCGCATTAAATGTAACTTACTGTATATAAACAATATTAATTCCCAGAATTGACAATATCATTCAGTTGTCAGTGCAATTTTTAGAGTGTAAAAAAAGTTCACTGTTTACATAAAAGCAATCTCGAATCGGTCCCACTTTTTTGCTTGAAGTTACTATCCCCTGATCGAAGGCTATTCCGGTGGCCTTCTTCGAAATTGACATAGACTCGGCTACAGTCGATTATATACATTTTGCACCAGCACCATTATTCCATATCTCATAACTACATCAATATATCTTTGGCACCGCATGTAAACAACAACAATGACAACACTTGCAAGTATCAAATATCATGCTACATGTTATTTAGTATTGCCTCAAAGGAATCGCACCTCTAGATATCGTTCGTACAAACTAAGCGTAAACCAAGCGCCAAACAAGCGTTCACCATGCATGCATACAGAGCCATACATTGGTGGCTTAAAACTACTAGCAATATAAACATTTCTCATCATTTTGCGCTATTCTCAAAAGAAACGCTTCTGTTAATATCACTGGCCTCGAAAAGAGTTGCATTACTTTCTCATGCTCGAGATAAGCGCAGCTGTCTCTCTCAGTGGAGGAAGTTTTGCTACTGGTAAGCAAAACCTAATCACATACAAAATTCCAGAACATTTACTTTCTTGATGACTAAACAAGAGAAATAAACTCTTTTTGTTAATAACAACCTCGAAAACAGTAGCAATGCTTCATTATGATCAATATTAGCGCAAATGCAATCCTAGTTGAAGGCAGTTTTGCGACTGGCACGGGAACCCAAATAATTTATAACATTCCAGTAAGATATTCAAGATGCTTAGTATTCCCAAATAATTTTTTGGTGCACAACCTTAACGTCTGCTTCGCCATAACGTCAGTTTAATGCATTTATGCATTCTCAAAGGCACAAACGAAGCCCTTATGAAGACGGAAAATAAACAATGTTAACTGCTTGGAAAAAGACCGAATTATGCCACACAGCTTGTACTCTGCCCATCGATGCGAATTCGCTGATGAGTTTGCCAAGAGCGACCGCCTTCACCACCAGCAGGGGGAGCTTGATTTTGGTTGCTGCCTGGGCGTTTACATTTTCAACCGACGCGCCGAAATCGCCTACTTCGCTGTTGTTCGGTGCGGTGTCACATTCGCGAAGGCTCGGTTCAGTGCGAGTGCTTTTCACTGCACTAACACCGCGTGCATCATTAGATGACGCTTACCTCGAAATTTTATTGCCCCTGGCAATGCGTTCGTTTTTTGCAGGGCTCGAGCCTGCCTTCCTCTTCTTCTTGCTGATCGCACACTACGCGAAGCGTCCAATTTATGACGCGGAAAGAAGAACACACGATACGAATAACGCGAAAAACGAACAGAAAAATCAAACGACGATTTCCAAGTTGGATTACCACTGGTGGGGTCCAATCTTAGATCGAAGCGCAGCGAAAGCAAAGTGAACTGGATTACTCAACAGTCCGATGCCGAATGAAAGTTTGCCTCAGCGAGATCCACTGTTTATACTCTAGGAAAGTATTCCCCTTCATTCTTCTTCTTTTCCTTTGTTCACGGAGACTTTAAATCCTACGATTTCCCCTCCGTTGGTCGTCGAAAAGTTGCTCGTTATTGATAGCTCTGTTCGGGAAAGCACTCAAATGGACAGAACAAATGTATGGGAAAATAGAAACACTTAAAGTTTTCATGAATTTTAACCATTTACTAACAAGGGGATTCTAATGTATGGCATATTAAACAAATCTTACGGAATTTCCGATTCGTTTAGTATGTAAACCGCCAAAATCCGTTCGCGGCAAAAATAATTATTAACGTTAACTTTATTTCATAAAAACGTGACCTGTTTTCTGATTTGACACCCTTAATGAAAGACGTAGTTTTACGTCAAAATACGATAAACGAATAAAAATATTACAACCCCTATACTCGCGCATTGGTCTGTCAGACCGAGAAATCAATAATTCGTTCATTTCTCAGAAAATATCGACTTTGCGATTCTCTCTAGCTTCGTTATTCGTCGTTCATCATCGTTTAGCGTATCGCACGTGTTGGTACAAAGGGGATGTGTGCCACTTTTTTATCACTTTCGGTCTGACACACCGACGCGAGTATAGGAGTAACTTTTTTGGACAAGTAACTGTTTTTCATATTCTAGAATATTATTGAATGAAATGTATGAACTAATGTTAATGGCGTGGAATATTTATTGAATATAATGGATAAGATTATTAGAGGACTATTCTTATTTGATTTCAGTCCCTTTTGTAACTGAATTGAACGGATCCATATATTAACTATTCGTCGATATATTCGTCGTTAGATTCATACGTTCGAAAGCAAAATATAAATGTTTAACTTTCGTATAGTTATTCGCTAAATATAAAGGTCATACATATACACACTTTTGAAAGAATTTCACTTGTGGAAGAATTATAAACAGTAAACTATAAACTAATCGGTAGCTTATGGTAATGTTTAACAGTTAGTTTCGGGGATTTTTTTTTATAATAGATAATATCGACATAAAAACAAGAATAAGAAAAGGAAGTTACTAGAAATCCTTTTATATCATCTTTTTATGCCCCATCTAAAAAAGGCATTCATTCTTAGTTTACCGAGGAAACAGAGACAAAGAATGTTAGAAATATTTATATTCAGAACCTTTCTTCTCTTCAATAAAAGATCCGAAAAATACGCAACAACTGCATGAAATGTAGAAAATATGTTTGTTTCGAACATGCAGTTATGCTATGTTCTGATTTTTACTCCAATGAAACCACAATCAATTAATACGTTTTTATGTTATTTTTTAGCTCTTTATACTTCCATGAATTATATTCAGTTGCTTACTTTTAATTAATAACACTGAAAAATTCGAATTTCGTTATTTGTGTTGGAGTATCAAAAATTACTCTATTTTGAGGAGGCTGAATTAGATGGCTGTTAAAACATAATAAAGACGAAGAAAACACATTTTTCGGAGTTTTTTATTCAATCATGCCCTCTTCTTCAAATAAATGTCAATAAAGCCTGAAAAACACACAATGGCAACATTACAGAGAAGTTCAACTTTCGGTCTGTTACACCGTGCGCTAGTATACGTGTTATGATTTTGCACGCGAGTACAGGAGGGTTAAGGAATTATCAACATCGAGTTACTGTGCGGGAGAACTTGTTAATATCAAAAGAGCCCCAAATTTACTCATGTTACGCTCGCGTATAATAAGAATTTTACTTCATATGTAAATACACCTTCTATATATATTTATATTTGCAATTGTTCATCGGAACACATCGTTCATACATTTTACTTTGATATTGAATTGTCATTTTTTGACGTAGAACTACGTCTTTCATTAAGGGTGCCAAATCAGAAAACAGGTTAAAATTAATAACTATTTTTGTCGCGAACGGATTTTGGCGATTTACATACTAAACGAATCGGAAATTCCGTAAGATTTGTTCAATATGCTATACATTAGATTCCCCTGGTTTGTAGATGGTTAAAATTCATGAAAACTTTAAGCGTTTCCATTTTCGCATACATTTGTTCTGTCCATTTGTGTGCTTTCCCGAACAGAGCTGTCAATAACGAGCAACTAATCGACGACCAACGGAGGAGAAATCGAAGGATTTAAAATCTCCGTGAACAAAGGAAAATGTAGAAGAATGAAGGGGAATAATTGCCTAGAGTGTAAACAGTGGATCTCGCTGAGACAAACTTTCATTCGACATCGGACTGTTGAGCAATCCAGTTTACTTTGCTTTCGCTGCGCTTCGATCTAAGATTGGACCCCACCAGTGGTAATCCAACTTGGATATCGTCGTTTGGTTTTTCTGTTCGTTTTTCGCGTTATTCGTATCGTGTGTTTTTCTCTCCGCGTCATAAATTGGACGCTTCGCGTAGTGTATGATGAGCAAGAAGAAGAGGAAGGCAGGCTCGAGCCCTGCAAAAAACGAACGCATTGCCAGGGGCAATAATATTTCGAGGCAAGCATCATCCAATGATGCACGCGATGTTGGTGCAGTGAAAAGCGCTCGCACTGAACCGAGCCTTCGCGAGTGTGACACCGCATCGCACAACAGCGAAGTAGGCGATTTCGGCGCGTCGGTCGAAAATGTAAACGCCGTTACCCAGGCAGCAACCAAAATTAAGCTCCCCCCGCTGGTGGTGAAGGCGGTCGCTCTTGACAAACTCATCAGCGAATTCGCATCGATGGGTGTTACATCAGAGTACAAGCTTAGTGGCATAATTCAGTCTTTTTCCAAGCAGTCAACATTGTTTGTATTCCGTCATCATAAGGTTGTGCGTCAAAAAATATTTGGGGAATACCAAGCATCTTGAATGTCTTACTGGAATGTTATAAGTTATTTGGGTTCGCGTGCCAGTTTCAAAACTGCCTTCAGCTAGGATTGCATTAGCGCTATGAAGCATTGCTACTGTTTTCGAGGTTGTTATTAACAAAAAGAGTTTATTTCGCTTGTTTAGTCACCGAGAAAGTAAATGTCGTTCTGGAATTTTGTATGTGGTTTCGCTTGCCAGTAGCAAAACTTCCTCCACTAAGGGTGATAGCTGCGCTTCTCTCGAGCATGAGAAAGAAATACAACTTTTTTCGAGCCAGTAATATTAACAGAAGCGTTTCTTTTGAGAATAGCGCAAAATGATGAGAAGTGTTTTATATTCCTAGTAGTTTCAAGCCACCAATGTATGGCTCTGTATGCATGCTATGGCGAACGCTTGTTTGGCGCTTGGTTTACGTTGTACGAACGATGCCTAGCGGTGCGATTCCTTTAAGGTAATACTAAATAACATGTAGCATGATATTTGATACTTGCAAGTGTTGTCATTGTTATTGTTTCCATGCGGTGCCAAAGATATATTGATGTAGTTATGAGATGTGGAATAATGGTGCTGGTGCAACATGTATATAATCGAGTCTAGCCGAATCTATTTTTTTTTTTATTAAATCGTTTATTTTTACAGGCTCAGTTACATAAGTTTAAAGGAGCCAAACTCCTATTTGTATAGTTACAAGTATATATAAACATTTTTTATTAATTCTAATGTTAATGAAGTAGAGAACCGATTACTCGCGGCTTGCTCGAGTTTAGAAGGGTGACATTTTGTTTCAGGAAAAGGATGGGATATAAGGATATGTTGACAATGTTCACACTCACATTCGCACTCACATTCATCATACTCAATTCTTAAGCCTATCTTATATCTAACATGTATTTACATTTCACCTTATTCTATTGTTAGTATGAAGGGATTTGATTTCTCGCGAAGGGAAAGGAAAAGGAGAATATAAGGATATAAGGACAATCACACACGAAGATTGATAGCTTTTAGGAAGACATATATTTGGGACATGTAATCAAGGTCTAAACCAGCTAACACATCTCTCACCGGCACATTGGGCTGCCTTCCTCTAGCCCGAAGAGAGTTTTCTAAATTCGATCTGGCAACAAGATACTCCTCGCACGACCAAACAACGTGTTCGATGTCGTGGTAACCTTGGCCACAAGCACAGATATTGCCATCGGCAAGATTAAAACGAAAGAGTAGCGCGTCTAACGAACAGTGATTGGACATGAGTCGAGAGAAGGTGCGAATAAAGTCCCGACTTAAGTCCAGACTTTTGAACCATGGTTTGAGGCTAACCTTAGGGATAATCGAGTGAAACCACCGGCCCAATTCATCTTCGTTCCATTTACGTTGCCAGTTAGCGATGGTATTTTTACGGACTAAAGAATAAAATTCATTGAAAGCGATTTGACGCTGATAAATATCGCCTTCAATTGCACCTACCTTTGCCAATGAGTCAGCCCTCTCGTTACCCGGAATTGAGCAATGTGAAGGGACCCAGACAAAGGTAATGACATAACAGCGTCTGGTTAAAGCACTCAAAATTTCTCGTATTCTCTCAAGGAAGTACGGCGAGTGCTTTTCCGGCCTCACTGAACGGATAGCTTCGACAGAGCTAAGACTATCCGTTACAATGTAATAGTGTTCAACAGGTCGTGAGGCGACGCTGTCCAGCGCCCAATGTATTGCTGCCAATTCAGCAATATACACAGAGCAAGGATTCTGAAGACTGTGGGAGGTGCTAAAAATTTCGTTGAACACTCCAAATCCTGTGGACTCATTCATAGAGGACCCATCAGTAAAGTACATATTATCACAATTGACACGCCCATACTTTGCATTGAAGATCGTAGGAATGATCCCCGATCGATGATAATCTGGAATTCCATGGATTTTCTCCTTCATGAACAGATCAAAATGTACAGAGGAATTGATGTAGTCAGGAAAACAAACACGGTTGGGAGTATACGAAGAAGGATCAACCTGCATGGAGATGAATTCATGATATGAGCTCATGAATCCAGAATGAAAATTTAGCTCGATAAGCTGCTCAAAATTTCCGATCACCAATGGGTTCATAACCTTACACCGGATGAGGAACCGAAGAGATAATAAATTAAAGCGATCTTTTAGTGGGAGTACGCCTGCCAAAACCTCGAGACTCATGGTATGCGTTGAGGGCATACATCCCAACGCAATACGGAGACAAAGATACTGAATTCGCTCGAGTTTAATGAGATGTGTTTTGGCAGCTGATTGAAAACAGAAACTGCCATACTCCATCACTGAGAGAATAGTTGTTCGATACAACATTATAAGATCTTCGGGATGGGCTCCCCACCATGTGCCGGTAATTGTACGGAGAAAGTTTATTCTTTGTTGGCATTTTTTACTCAGATACCTAATATGGGCCCCCCAAGTACATTTGGAGTCGAACCAGACCCCAAGATACTTGAATGACATAGCATGAGTGATCGGTTTACCCAAAAGTTGAAGCTTTGGTTTTGCTGGTCTATGCTTCCTAGAAAAAACCACCATCTCTGTTTTCTCCGTGGAGAATTCGATCCCTAGCCCAATGGCCCAGGTTGAAAAATTGTTCAAAGTATCTTGTAAGGGTCCTTGCAGGTCGGATTCGTTTGATCCTACGACAGACACCACTCCGTCATCTGCAAGTTGTCTTAGGCTGCAATTTTGTGTAAGACAATTGTCGATGTCGCTTACATAGAAGTTGTACAAAAGGGGGCTTAAACATGAGCCCTGGGGGAGGCCCATGTAGGAGACCCGATTTACTGTCGAATCCCCGTGAGAAAAATTCAACTGTTTCTCACAAAGCAAGTTATATAACATATTATTCAACAGAGGCGGCAGACCCCGAGAGTGTAATTTGTCTGACAAAACCTCTATTGAAACAGAATCAAAGGCCCCCTTTATGTCCAAGAATACTGAAGCCATTTGTTTTTTTTCGGCGTAAGCCATTTGAATTTCTGAAGAAAGCAACGCAAGACAATCATTCGTCCCCTTGCCCCTGCGGAACCCATATTGTGTATCTGAGAGTAGGCCATTCGTTTCAACCCATCGATCAAGGCGAAACAAGATCATTTTCTCCAACAATTTCCGTATACAAGACAGCATTGCTATTGGGCGGTACGAATTGAAGTCGGACGCGGGTTTTCCGGGTTTTTGAATAGCTATAATTCGCACTTGTCTCCAATCATCTGGAACAATATTATGCTCCAGAAACCGATTGAATAAATTCAACAAGCGATGTTTCGCCACATCAGGGAGGTTTTTCAGCAAGTTGAACTTAATTCTATCCGATCCCGGAGCAGAATTGTTACAAGAAAGGAGAGCAAGAGAGAATTCTACCATCGAAAACTCGGAATCAAGATCGCACCTATCTTGTGGTATATCTCGAACAATTTTTTGCACAGGAACGGAATCGGGACAAACCTTGCGTGCAAAATTAAAAATCCATCGATGTGAATATTCTTCGCTTTCATTCGATGAAGAGCGATTTCTCATGTTTCGAGCCACTTTCCATAATTTTTTCATTGACGTTTCTCGTGACAAACCTCCCACGAAAGTTCGCCAATAAGCACGTTTTTTCCCTTTGATCAAGTTTTTAAATTGATTTTCAAGGTCCAAATACGTTTGAAAATTCTCAATGGTTCCACGTTTTCGAAAAGCTTTAAATGCGTTCGATTTATCCTGATAAAGCTTGGAACATTGGCTATCCCACCATGGATTGGGAGGCCTTCGACGAATAGTGGAACCTGGGATGGGTTTCGTTTGAGCGCGAACCGCGCTGTCATAGATCAAACGAGAAATGAAGTTATACTCCTCCAATGGAGGCAAACCAACTTTGGAATTGATGGCTAGAGCAATCGCGTCCGCATAATTTTTCCAGTCAATGTGTCTTGTGAGGTCATATGCCATGTTTATAGATTCAGAAGAATTCGACCCAATGGTGATGGAAATTTTGATTGGCAAGTGATCACTACCGTTGGGGTCCTGGATTACATTCCACTTGCAGTCTAACGATAGTGAATTCGAGCAAAGCGAGAGGTCAAGAGCACTTGGGTTAGCAGGAGGTTTAGGTACACGTGTTGTTTCCCCAGTGTTCAAAACGGTCATATTGAAGCTGTTACAAAGGTCATATATCAACGATGAACGATTGTCGTCGTACTGTTCCCCCCAGGCAGTTCCGTGAGAGTTGAAGTCTCCCAAGATCAATCGTGGCTCAGGAAGGAGTGAGCACATGTCAACAAGTTGCTTGCGGCTAACCGCAGCTCTCGGAGGCCAATACAAACTGACAATACAGAGGTCTTTGCCTCTGATGTTTGCATGACAAGCAACAGCTTCGATCCCTCCAATAGGTGGAAGGTCAATTCTAAAAAATGGGTGGCACTTATTAATCCCCAATAGTACCCCCCCGTATCTGTCATTGCGGTCCAAGCGTATTATATTAAAATCGTGGAAAGAGAGATCATTTTGAGAAGAGAGCCAGGTTTCGGACAGAGCAAAAACATCACAATTGAATTTATGAATTAGAAATTTGAAAGTATCCAATTTAGGGATAAGACTACGACAATTCCACTGTAAAACAGTGATATCTCCGACCTCTCTATTGAAATTAGACATCAAGAGAGATAATCATTGCAAGGAGGGGCCATGTTTGCATCAATTGCTGCAAAATTGTCTTTAACACTGGAAGCATTGAGATGACAATGGTTCTGATGGAGTCGGAAACGTTAAAACACGTGAAGATTTGATCCACAAGGTCAGTCAACTTTATAAATCCCGATTGGGAAGTTGAACTGGACGGAAAAACAGGGACAGTTGGGGTTTTTGATGTCCCCTCGAGTGCTGGGCCATTCGAAGGTGAATTATTCCCACGGAAACCAGGAGGAACCTGATTTTGCTTGTCCGCTGCACTCGATATTTTAGGCATGCTAACAGGGGGTATCACCGGAGGGGCTTGTCCTTGAACTTTGGGAGTGGTCACATTTTTGCGCCGGGGATTCCCTTGGAAAATGAACGGTGTGTCCCCGTTAGCTGTGTCCGCTTCTATTTCGTCAACGGGCAACGTGGCGAAGACATTTTGTGTGTTGATTGGTTGTTGTTGTTGGGCCAGTGGCGAAGCGCCCTTTAAAATATCCGCAAAAGTGCGTTTCGAGCGTTCCTTCAAAGAGCGCTTCTGTTTCTCCCAGCGACTCTTGTAAGTTTCACAAACTGAGAGCTCGTGTGGGGATCCCCCGCAATATGGACATTTATGCTCAGTCGCACTGCAGGATTTCCCCTCATGTTGCTCTCCGCAAGTGGCACAGCGCTCCTTGTTGGCACAATAATCTGAAGTGTGACCAACTGACTTGCATTTTTGGCAAGTCATGGGCTTTGGCACGAAGAGTCGCACAGGCAATCTCAATTTGCCCACCATGACGTAGTCAGGTAGAGCGGAACCAGCAAAAGTTACTCGAAACGAGTCTGACGGCGTGAATTTAGTTTTTCCCTCTTCTTGGGATACTTTTCCTAGTTGGCGGCTGTCCAAAATTTTAACACCCACCAACGGGAGTCTTTTAAATTTACCAACTCCTTCTTTTATCATTTCGCACGTCAGACCAGTTTCAGTTACCACCCCCGAGATTTCTACGTCATGGGAGGGCACGTAGACGCGATACTCTAGGGAGAATCTCTCGTCGATCACAATTGCATTCGCGTGTTTCCGATCACTCACGACAACACGCAGTTTGTTCGGTCTAACCTTAGAGATTTCGACCACGGAGGAATATAATCTTGCCAGATCTTTCGAAACCTGAATGACATTAATTGCCTTTCCTTTTGGTTTAGGCCGGAAAAAAACAACCCATGGACCAGCTCCAAGTGCATCGTCTGGATAGACCTTGACACGAGGAGAGGAAACAACTGAGGGGGAGGACGAGGTCGATTGTTGAACGGGAGCGGTATCAGTAGGGCTGGGAGGCAAGTTCGGTAGTAGAGCGGAAGCGGGAGCGGGAGATTGAGGGGGCGAAGAGGAAAAGTTTGCCAATTTTCTTGAGGGGGGCTTGTTAAGGTAGATTATCTCTTTCTCTGAAGAGGCATCTTCTGAGGGGGGAACGCGTTTAAGCGACTTCCCAGCCCCCGTTGTAGCTAGTGAGGAGGAAACAGTAGTTTCAATCTCCATGTTAACATGACCTTCTGCCATTACGGCAGATATAAAATACTATAATTCTTATTTTTTTTGTATTTCTAAACCTAATATATATTATACCTAAATCGCACACCAATGCGAATGAAATGAAGCGGTGTCTCAATCGAACCGCGTGGCAATCGCTCGGCACAGATGCAACGGTATATCGCACCACAACACGATGATGGAATCGATGACGATGCTAAAGCACACACAGCGATGATACGGCACACGCACCGCGTCCGCCGTGGAGGACTTCTTCCTCACGCTGGTAGTGATTGCTGCTCTCCTCACTCGCGCAATAAAGAGAACCCCGTTAGGGCGAAATAACTTCACCAGCCACGAACTGATAACGGTATAATCTCCACTTTATAATAATCGCGAACAAATTTGCGACCGATGTCTTCGGACTGCGCGAGCTGAATCTAGCCGAATCTATGTCAATTGCGAAAAAGGTCAAAAAAAAGAAAAGCGTTCGAGGTAAATTTTCATTGCATTGACATGAAATAAATTGCGACTTACGATCAGCTAGTGTATTGTTTTGCGAGGGCAAGAATGAATCATCAATTAATTATCGTCAACAAATTCTACAATGAAAAAAGCATTTCAGAGATTATTCGACTAAGCAGATGTTTCTAAAATTTCACAGCATTATAGAATAATATCCGAAGGTATGAATAAGCGACTTATATAGAATAACAACGTAGTTCTACGTCAACAATGCGGTCGTATCTTGGAAACAACCTCCTATAATTTTTTAAATGTATTCTAAAACTCGTGTCAGTGAACCACCACACAAAAAAACTGTTTGTTTTGCTCTTCTCTCACAAACACTATTATTCCATTTTTACACGTAGTTTAACCTACAGTCAATCGCAAAATTAAGAATACAACCCGCGTTGGTTTGTTATTTTTCAGTTTTTCGGGGTTTAAAAGTAAATAATTGAAAGCGACTCATATTCATCGTATAATTGATCCTTTTCACTCTCATGTAGTGATAAGAAAAAAATTGAAATGGTCACATTTCTACTTCATGTTTAAAAACAAACAAAAAATCTTCGATTCAGACGTTGCGAAATTGAGTGTACAGTTCAAGTTTTTCTTAAAAAGAAAATTGAAATCAGTTCATAAATGTTAGCAGATAACAAAAATCAATCCCCTAGTATTTGGTATAGCCCCCCTTTGGAGTCCAGCATTTCGTGCAAGCGACGAGGCGAGATCTCTGGTCACTGTAGACGGAAGTGGCTCCCAGATCTCCGTAATCGTCGTTTCGAGTTCCGCTTTGTTCACTGGATTTTTATTTTTCAAATGGTTCTCGATTTCCCATCAAAGATACTCAATAGTGTTGAAGTCCGGTGATTTCGGAGGTGTTTTGAGTTGATTGGGACATTATAGAGCAGTTATTACTGTATGATGAGGTCGGTTTGCTTCGGGTCATCATTCTGTTGAAAGTAGTAATCACGAGGGAGAGCCAATTTCTGCACGGGACCCTGAAAGTTATGTTTCAGGAAGTTAAATGAAGCCATCTAGTCCATCGCCGAATCGATAAACTCCATAGTTCCAGTTCCTGAAGTCGCCGCCGTTTTTTACTGTGGGAACCAAATGCTGAATCTGAAGCACCGATCCAGGTTTCCTTCACACCATCTGTCCTCCATTCGATTCAAAGAGATTGGTTTTCATCTCATCCGTATAAAGGACCTTGTTCCAGAACTTCTTAGGTCAGTTTACATATGCCTTAGCAAACTGTAGTCGTTTTTCATATTCGTCTTTGAGATGAAATACTTTTCACCTCTCAGGTTGTTCCTGTATGCTGCTCTCCGGACAGTATCTGTGCTGACAGGTCGATGATGCCGATGATGCCGACTACTTCAGTAGTCAATTTAGGAATGTTTGTTTCAGAGTTCTTTCGAAATGTTCGCACAATGTCTCGTTCGTTATCAGAAGACAGGGTACGTTTGTGTCTTCTATTCGGGAGATTTTCCATGGTTTCTTCGTATTTCCACTTTTTTTTTTATCTTCGCTTATTTTTCGTCGGCCTATTTCCGCCACTTCAGTGCCAATCACCGACATCAGGGAGGCGACTCCACCTGTTCCTACCTATCAGACTCAACAACTCATGAGCCGGACCAACTTCTTTTACTTCCCCTCCGAAGGAAGACGTAACCAGAGATTTTTCGCCTCAGAAAATCCCAACGACGCCAGCTGGGATTGAACCCGGGCCGATCGGATTGTGAGGCTGTTACGCTAACCACACAACCACTGGCGCCGTCAATATTTCCACTTGTTTATTATCTTACTTACAAGGCTAATTTGTTCTGAGAAATTTAAGGTGTACACTCAATTTTGCGGTGCCTAGAATAGAGATTGTTTTCAATTTTTAAGAATAAACAGTTAGCAGAAAACTTTTCGCGAAATTTTATTGCACGTACAGCTTAACTGTGTGTGTACTTAATATGCATCAATAGAATCAATGTATTCAAAATATTTTATACCAAATAAATGGAAAGTATCATCAAGTAGCATTTGCACACTCAATTTTGCGATAGACTGTATACTACTACAATGGCTTACTTCCACCTTCACGTTAAGGTGAAGGTGGAAGCTAGCCATTGTAGTAGTATAGGTAAACCCACGTGTAAAAATGGGGTAATAGTGTTTGTGAGAGAAGAGCAAAGCACATGTAAATAGATCAATTCACTTATCAGCCTGTGTGGCGCTTCATTGACACGAGTCTTTGAATACATTTGAAAAAAAAAAATAACAATTCAATACTGAAGTTAGATGTATGAACAAAATGTTCCGATGAACAGTTGCAAACATAAATATATTAGGCTGTCAAAAAAGTCCTGCGGTATTTTTTTTTTTTTGAATTTTCATTTGTTCATAAAATTTGTTGTTCGATGACTTGTTCCCAACGAGATGCCAACTTCATAATACCCCTATTATAGAAGCTCGCTTCCTTATTGGCAAAAAACTCGGATAGCCAATTTTCACAGGCCTCTTTTGTGGCTAACTTCTGACTACCTAGCTCGTTCGCCATGGACAAAAACAGGTGCTAGTCACTTAGTGCAAGGTTCGGACTATACGGCGGATGCAAAAGAACCTCCCATCCGAGCTCCCGGAGCTTCTGGCGCGTCACCAAAGAAGTGTGTGGCCTGGCGTTGTCCTGATGGAAGACAATGCGGCCTCTGTTTATCAAAGATGGCTTCTTCTTCATGAGTGCTACCTTCATGCGGTCCAGTTGTTGGCATGTCCGAATTGAGCGTTTGGCCATAGGGAAGCAGCTCATAATAGATTATTCCTTGACAATCCCACCAAACACACAGCAGAACCGGCTTGGCCACCGTCTGAGCCGCTTCAGCGGGCTTCGATCACGACCGTTTGCGCTTCACGTTGTCGTAAGTGACCCACTTTTCATCGCCAGTCACCATCCGCTTCAGAAACGGGTCGATTTTGATGCGATTCAGCAACGATTCACATGCGTCGATACGGTCAAAGATGTTTTTTGCGTCAACGTGTGTGGCACCCATACATCGAGCTTCTTTGTGAATCCAAGCTTCTTCAAATGGTTAATAACGGTTTGATGACTTATCCCCAGCTCTTGGCCGATGCTACGGCTGCTACTATGCCGGTCTTTCTCGGTTAATTCAGCGATTTTGTCGCAATTTTCGACGACCGGCCTTCCGGAGCGTGGCGCATCTTCGACGACCTCTACACCAGAACGAAAACGTTGAAACCATCGTTGTGCGGTGGAAATGGAAACTGTATAGGGTCCATAAACTGCACAAATTTTATTGGCAGCTTGAGATGCATTTTTGCCTTTGTCATAGTAGTACTGTGAAATATGTCGGATTTTCTCTTTATTTTGCTCCATATTTGCGACACTATAGCTCATGAACGACTTAACCAAACAAAACACTGTCAAGGACTATATTATAGCGCCCAAAAATACCTTTCCAACAAGCGATACAATGAATACAACTAGAACTACGCGCTTACAACGACACCTCGCGGAAATACCGCAGGACTTTTTTGACAGCCTAATATATAGAGGCATTTTGATTGAATGTAATACTTTTCCGTTTACTGTTTTTAAAAGCATAGGCAGCCATGGCAGTGTTCCGAGCTCTGCAATACAATTTTCTTACCCAATGTTAAAGCAGCTAAAACTTACATTATAGACCCATTAAACGTACATATAATAATTATATTGATATCAACACAATTTTATTCTATTGATTTTCATGACTATGACTCAGGAATAACATTTTTTTGAGTGGTTTTTATAGCTGTTTCGATGTTGTTGTCTGGCATTAGTTTCGAAAAAATAACGATGCTTTCTCCAATACAAACAAAACCATTGTCGAAGATTGAAAAATGAAAATTTAACTTTCAGAGCACTTGCTCGAGTTTTCCGACGTTTTTCACTATACACTGGGACAGCAGATGAAAATTTAATATCTTGTGAGTAATCGATTAGAGTTTGGTTGATATTACTTGATGGGAAGTGTGCGAAAACGATCATTTTCTTCACACTGTTTCGCAAAATTATTGATTTTCGGGCGAGGGGTGAGGGAGGGGGATGAAAGAAATGAGCGCCATTGTGGCAGCCATATGTGGCTAGCTTCCACCTTCACCTTATGTAAATTTTGTAAAGGAGTGCATTTCAATCTGGTATTATAGCCATGAAACACCAATATTTCGGGCCTGATCACAAACGTCACTTCATGGTGAAAACCAAGGTATTGTACTATAGGTGGACAGGAATGTCAATAATTGCTCGTGAAAAAACAAATTTGTTTACAAAACAAATTGTATATATTGGTGACAAATGCATTCGTTGACAAAATAGCTGCTCGCGCTTCAGTGTAGCTAGGTATATTATAACAATTTCTCATAATTGCTTCTATTTATTTAGATATCTACAATTAGTGGTCGAATCATAACAGTGCAGAAGGATGTTTTTAGTCTACCTTTTCGCTCCTAGCCGCGCAATCAATGCCTTTCTTCCCAAGCAAGATGTACTTCTGTTTAGCTCCCATCGGCGGGAAACAGATTACTATCAGCTTACTGCTATGGTGACAACAAATAACGCTGATTGTGGCTCCACTGATTTTGCTCAGAGAGGAGGAGAATGCTGTGCATATACCGGGAAGGAGATTACCAGATCCAGAAGATCCGGAAAGTGCTGTTAGGGGAACCCGGGGCAAGAGTGCCACATTAAGCTAATACGCGTTTTTGAATGCTCTTTTGTTATATTTTTTCCATTTTTTGCTGGTTTGTTCATTTATACTCCTATTTAGGTGTAGCTATGCATCAAATTGTTCAAAAGTTATGTTTACTATGAAAATGTTTCATTTACAAAAATGATGTTTTTGGCTTGTATTTTTCCAGTACGGGGCAAGAGTGCCACCTCGACGGAGCAAGAGTGCCAATCTTAAAAAAATATAATTTTAGGTGAAAAAAGCACTGTGAAATCCACGATGGTTCCAAAGAGCGCAAACTCAAGTTCTGGTGGCGTTCACTAAAACCGGCAAGCCAATTTTCTTCGGCCAAGTTGGATGTTTTGTAGAAAGAGTGATCTAAATTATTTCACTCTGCGACTTTATGCCCTAGGTTCGGGATGCCGTGTGTTGTCAGCCCATAAAATAACTTCTGCATATTAAGGATGTGACTCACGATTTACTCCTCCTGTTGTTTAGAAAACACAGTTTTAAAACGGCCTAACTTCTGCACAATGGGCAAACTATATTCCTCCGCAGCACGTCTCCATGATTTACAGAATGTACGGCAACAACCATAGTTTCCATCTGCCACTGGTTTCGTAACGAAATCCGATCATAGAGCCCTATTCCAGAAAACGAGATGAGCAGACGAGTGCTCGTCTTGTTTGTTTTCATATTCCAGAAGCCGAGCTCGACTAAAAACAGACGAGTAGCCCGTCTGGCTCGACGACCGTTTGGCCGCGCTCGTCGATGAATCAGTCGAATCGTCTGTTTGATGTGTTTGTTCACATTGTTGATTGAAAGCATCGGTATTCTTCTGCTCCGCCTTTATCTTCAAAAATTGTATCACGGCTGAACTAGTATCGCATGAGCAATGTATGTTTTCAACTGCAACCATCAAATTCAATTCAGATTTTTGCAAGATTTTACAGATTTTCTAATGGGCCTCTTCCAAACAACACAACCAAATGTAAACATTGAACTTATATCCAGGGATGCTAGATGACTGTTTTGAATATATTAACACGGTATTAACATTGGAAATACGTATATATAGATTTAAAACTTTTCATGATAAATCGTTGATTAGGTGTACAAACACTGCCCCCAATAAATCCATAATGACAAAACGTCTGAGTGATGAATGAAACCAAAAGATATATGAAACTTATTCCTTTTTGTTATGTTTTTTTTTAATATTTAGGCACTGAGAAAATAGTATCGATTGATCAATTTTTAAACTGTTTGTTGTTTTTCTCAAAACAAAAACATGTCTTCTCATCTGACATCACTGATCATACCGAGAAAAATTGACTGAAGTCTCTCCAGTCTACCAAATAAAACATCTCAATGAAACTCTTGTACTGGAATGGGATATTTTGCTCGTCTCGACAGTGACTGAAGCTGAGACGAGACGAATTGCTCGTCTCGTTTTCTGGAATAGAGCCCATATTTACAAACTATGACCACAACAAACACAACCACGATTACACTATTTGCGTTTGACAGATCGAATTCGAGGTTACGACTATGCCATTTTTACCCCGGTAATAATGGCTCTTTTTGCCCCGGAAGTTGAGAGATAACAAATTTATTTTGAAGTAGGACTACGTCTAACTTTTCAGTATAGGGGCCCATTTCAATATTTCGGTGTGAAAAAGTGTTCAGTTTTTGAACGCTAATACCTCCCAAATTAATGAATGGATATCCTCAGCAATTGTTTATATGCTACACATTACGGCTCATATAAAGTTCAAATTGATGAAAAATTGGAAGAAAGAATTTCCTACTTTCCCATACATTTTGTCTGCGCTCCCGCAGCGAACAGCTATTCATTACAAGCAACCACGGGCACGAGCGAAACGTATGGACAAGGTGAAAGAGGGAGACAAAAAAGAGATTATAAATAAATATAGGCGGTCGCTACAACGTTAACTATATGGCTATATAAAGTGAGCGATGGTGGGGCTTGGCCACATTCTATCATCGGACGCCAAGCAGGATGGACGATATCTTGAAATTGATTGTCAGCAAAAGAGATATCGCTGCATTTGCCGGGGATGTATGCGATGCGATACCGCAAGAGTGAGAGACAGGAGTTTCAATGGGATGTGGGACAGGAGAGCCTATCGAAGTGTGTTAAAAGCGGTGGAAGCGTCGCGCCGGGTGAATGAGTGGCTAATAGCGCTCGATTTGATAGAATGCTGGAGTTTAAAACGGTTTTATTTAGCTGTGACATATTTGTATGTTTGTATGTAACATCTTTGTCTATGGCGCGGTACCACATTAATTGAAATTTGATCCCTTTCCTGTTGACCGGTTGATCTGAAATTTGGAACACACCTTTATCTCTGTAGTTATTATAAAACTGCGTATTTCATGATCTTGAAAATCCAAGATGGTGACCGCTACAAAATGGCGGATTACATATTTTCTCTAAACCCAATCAATATGGGTATCAAATGAAGGACTTGACTAGTAGAACACAGTTATTCATGAGGAGTGCAAAGCCCAATTATATCACGATAAGAGACGGTAAATTCCTATTACGATATGCTTGCCATCGACTGTGTGTTCGTTGCCGGCTGAACAATAACTCCTACAACATTTGCACGACAAATTTTGATTTGTTCGTATTTGAATCTAAACGATTGAATGATTGTTGAGTTCTGAGGTTTTATTTTATCCTTTGATTTTTTTCTGTAATTTTGTACATGAAAAGCTGCTCATTCTGGGATCTGTGCTCCATAATATTCGAATAATGGACAACCCTTGGTATAGTCCTACGTCTCTCCGATTATGTCTCCGACATTACCCACCCGTCTTTTTTATTGAAATAAATGCGTACGATTTAAATTAGTTCATACAGTAAGTTGAAGAAAAATGATTATTCTATTTGTATTTATGGGTGGAGTCATGCAAACATATAGAAACTGAGGGTATTTCGTTAATTTGCGTCTGTGCGTTCTTATATAGATTGCAGTTGTAAGAAGCTCAGTTAGTATTTCTCTGTTTTCCAACAAGAAATATTTAAGGTTCTGGCTGATAATATGTGAGATATATGCAGTATCTGTATAAAACAAAGTTCTGTAGTTAAATAATTGTCAATGATGGAAATAGGCAAAATATTCAGATGGGCACTCTTGCCCCGGGTTCCCCTGCAAGTAATTCGTTTTGCATAAATCCTAGAGCACAAGGAGGTTGACAATGATTGCAACAGGTTCGTGTTTACTTTTCAAATTAGTTTTCTTTTTTGTTGCTAATTTGACATATATTACAGGAAAGTAACCAGTTGCGTTGGATGTTTTAATCAAAGGAAATCCTGAACCTTCAATTTTGTGTTTTTGACTTTTGTGTTACATGAATAAATTTGAAGCAAAATAGCGCGCAAAATGTTGTAGTGCTAGTTTTCTATTACTATTAATTAAGTTATACTTTTATTTAAAAAACTTTATTTATTTCTCATCGCTCCACGCGGCCGTCCGTGTCGAGTGTCATCCAAGAACTCTCTTAATGCTAGTTACAAAAGTCTTAATCTAACTTAGCCAACAGTTTGTGGAGAGTTTCATTGGGAGGAGCCAAGTCGATTTCAAAGGGGAATAGCCAATCAATCGAATGCAGTGTTCGATGTGAATGGTGTCAAGAAATAGAATTGCTTACTGCGCTCATAAGCGCGCATATCGATTTCATGAGAAATCGTAAAGTGTCACGACGACTTTGTGTACGGTCGCGTATTTAATCAGAATAGAACTGGGTTTGTTTTGGTTTCTGGTTTATTGCCTTTAGCTGCGCGCGACATGATGTAAGGGTGCATTCATATCGCCCGCGCATGTTGGCTTGTTTACATGGACGAATGTGGGAGAAAAACAATTAACGAAATAATGCAGTTGCGCTTGAGGAATGTTTCGTGAGAATCGTAAATTGAAGTGACCACGCATGAGTCATTTATTTTGAAACAATCAACTGCTTATGAGGAGAAGGATAATTTGTATATTGGGAGTTTTAAGATGGACTTTGGAACGGGGTTTGAAATCATACTACACCATCCCTCTTTAAGAGAATGATGTAATGCAATGGAATCATTCTTAGTATTCAGATTATGGATTAATTATTCCTTGGCTTCTCTCAATGTTACAAATATTGTATAGACTTTTTATAGGTTTCTAAACTTTTATTTTCCAAAGCTGTTGGTATATTGTAAACAATGGTATGTGGTTTTGTATAATATTGGTAATTTGATATATTTCTAAAGATTTCTATAAATAATTGTAATATAATTGGCTTTTGCGAATGAAGTAACTTCTCTAAAAAATGAATGTTGTTTGATTTTATATTTTTATTAACCTGTTTTTGTGTACTGTCTGTGTATGTTCTGTTTTGGGGTTCTGAATCCTGCAGTTTGTATCTAGTATTTCTTGAACTATATATGGTCCGTCATAGAATGGATCAAGTTTTCTTCTGTTTTCTATTTTTAGATAAACTTTGTCATTAATATTTAAATGAATTGGGTTACTATTGTTTTCTGAGTTGCTTGCTCTTTGAATTTTCTGCTTAATTAACTTGTCTTTTGCTATTTCGTTAGATCGTTGTATTTTAAATTTTAATTCTTTACTATATTGTTCAAAATTATATATTGGTTCTGTTCCTTTTTCGAATAATTCATGTGGTAGTTTAGCTTTATTTCCAAAAATAAGTTCATGAGGGGTAAATCCATGATCTGAATGTGGGGTTGTATTATAATTGAAAGAATAGAATTGTAACCATTCGTCCCAATCAGTTTGATGTTCGTTAACGAAAGATCTCAGGTATTCATTTAAACACCTGTGATTTCTCTCCCACGATCCTATCGTCTGAGGGTGATAAGCTGTACTAAATTTTTGTTCGACTTTAAGCATTTTACAGATCTGCTCAAAGACTTCATTATTGTATTTAGTTCCTTGATCAGAGCGTAAAATTAAAAATGTTCCGTAAGTTAAAATAAAATTGTCTACTAACGCCTTAGCAATTACATTAGCTTCTTTTGTGGGTACCGGAATCAATACGACATATTTTGTCAAATCGCTTTGAATACTAACTGCATATCTATTGTTGTTGTGACTTCTAGGCAAAGGTCCAACAGTGTCTATGGAAATAACTTCGAATGGGTAGGATGACGTTGTTGTTACCACTTGTTTTTCCTTGGTATACTTTATGATTTTGTTTCGTTTGCATAATTCACAGGCCTTAATGAATTCTGCAATCGATCTTTTCATATTGCTCCAATTGTACATTTCTCTTACTTGAAGGTATAATCTATGTTGACCAATATGTCTTCCAGTAGGGGTATTGTGATAGTTGTATAATATTTTTTTAATATCTTCCTTTTTTGTTACAAATATTGGTGGATTGTAAATAATAATTTCAATTGAATACACTTGTGCATTTGCTAATATTTTAAAGTTTTCAATTGATATCATTTTAAAAATTTCATCTTTAGTTGACAGCGCTAATTTCCTTTGGTTCATTTTAATCATTGATTCTTCGACTTTTAGAAGTGCAGATTCTAATGTCTGACTTCCATTGAAAATTTGTTGCTGCACTAGCGCAAGAATTTTATTATTTTTCTTCAATATAAATTTCATTTCATTTTTGTCAACTTTTGTTTCAAGTTTGATTAATTTGTTGGTTTCTGATGGGTTGTTTGTCATGTACGTAGAGAAGTGATCAAGTTCTCTTGGTACAGAAATCTCTTTATGAGATGATGTTCCTATACTATCGTCGTTTTTTATGTTACGAGTCATTGCTCTCGTGCTTACTCCTAATATGTTTAATTTCTTTAGTTCGTCAGAGGTTGTTATTATTCTTGACAAAGCATCGGCTCCTACGTTAGATTTTCCTGATATATATTCAATTGTAAAATCATATTCTTCTAAATCAAGACGCATTCTGGTTAATTTTGACGTTGGATTTTTCATTCCGAACAGATAAACCAATGGTCTATGATCTGTTCGCACTAAAAATTTTCTACCGTATAGGTAAGGTTTGAAATAATTTATAGCCCAATGTATAGCTGTTAATTCCTTCAGAATAACTGGTTTATTTTTCTCGCCAAGTGTAAAAGTTTTACTTGCAAATGCTATTGGTAAATTTCCATTTGGTGTTTGTTGTGACAATACAGCTCCACAACCTATGTCTGAAGCATCTGTTGTTAATATAAATTGCTTCGTAAAATCTGGATATTGGAGTAATCTAGGTGACATTAATGAATTTCGTAATATGTTAAATGCATTTTGGCAATTATCTGTCCAAATAAATTTTGAATCCTTTTTCAGCAGTTGGTTAAGAGGATTTGCAATCAATGCAAAATTTGGTACAAATTTTCGATAATAATTACAAAATGCAACAAATCTTCTAACTTCATCTGCATTTTTTGGAATTGGATAATTTTGAATTGCTGAGAATTTAGTATCATCCGGTAACATGCCATATTCTGTTATTTTATGACCTAGGAAGGTAACTTCTGTGCTAAAGAATTTGCATTTTTGAGCGTTGAGCTTCAAATTATAAAATCTTAATCGTTCAATAACTTGAGTCAAATTTGAAATGTGATGATTAACTGAACATCCCGTGACGATAATGTCGTCGATATAAATGAAAGATATTTCTGGGGTTAAACCGGCCATTGCTATGGTCATCATGCGTTGAAAACTGTTTGGACTTATATTTAATCCAAACGGTAATCTCGTAAATTGATAATGTCCGTTTTGTGTTGAAAATGCTGTAAATTTTCTAGACTCAGTATCCAAAGGTATTTGATGAAATCCTGACATGAGATCTAAAGTTGAAAAATATTTTGCTCTTCCAAGTTGGTCTAAAATATCATCAATTCTTGGTAGAGGAAATTTGTCTGCTAAAATTTTCTTGTTTAGTTGTCTGAAGTCGACAACTAAACGCCATTTCTTGTCATTATCACAAGATTTTTTTGGTACTAGAAGAATTGGTGAATTATATGGTGAAACCGAGGGTTCGATTATATTACTCTCTAACATTTTATTCACCTGTCTATTTATTTCATTATGTTGAGCATGAATTGTCTTGTAATTAGGAATATATACTGGAACTTTGTCGTTCAGAACGATATTCTGCGAATAGAAATTGTTTTGGGTCACATCCTCTTCCGGAAGACAAAATATATCTTGATATCTACTAATTAAATTTTTAAACTTGTCTTTAGCATATATGGGAATTTTTTCTGTATCAATGGTCTTAAAAATTTCATCGAATCTATCACTATTAAGTTTTTTGTTATTACCATTAAGTATTGAGTAATTATTTAAAATACTTAAAGTAGGTTTAAATTCTGAATAGTGTATATACAAAGGTTTGCTTGTTGTATTTACAAATTTTACATAGGGTTTTGCTGGTGAAATTATAGTATTTCCACAGAAAACTCCTGGATAAATTTCTTCTGAATGAACTACCATATCTTCTATAATATTCAAATACGGTATCCTTCTAACTACTTCACTTCGGCTTGGTAACATGAAGCCTTCTTTTAAATTATCTTCAATTGGTATTGAAATCTGTATATTAGCTATATTAAAGGTAAGTAGCCAATGTTCGTAATCTATTAAGCACTCATAATTTATTAAAAAATCTCGTCCTAGTATACCGTCTGCTTGTATTGGTAAGTCTGCGGTAACTAGATGAAAATCATGATTTAAAGTTAAAGTATTATTAAAACACATAGCTGTATTTGTTATTCCTAAAGTTTCTACGCTATTTTCCGTAATTCCGGTTAATTTTATTTTATTATTAATATTTACAGGTTGATTTGGGAGAATATTTCGTGCTTTAAACAACGAAATATCTGCACCGGTGTCTATGATCAGATTGCATACTTTGTTTCCAGTCATGTGCACTTTGACCTGAATAAAGTTTGATGCATTTAAATTTATTGTCAAAATCGGTGAGCCTGACCGTAACAATTGCCCAGTTAGTCGACATCTGTGCTCAATTGTTACTGGTTGGCTAAAAAAAATTGGGATTGTAATTTCCTGATTGTGTCGGTTGATTGTTATGGTTATTTGTATTATTGTTGTTGAACGGTATCAAAGCTTGGCAATTATTATCTGATTCGTTCTGTGGATAAAATCGATTATTGCTTGTATGATTATTCAGTCGAGGAATGTCATGCTGATTAGCAACGTACATTCTCGTTGGAATGTTGTTTCTATTGAAAGTTCCGTTAGGATTTCTATTAATATTTTGGTTGAAATTTCTTTGAGAAGAGTATTGTTGAGAGCCTTGGTTGAAATTTCTACTAACGGGATATTGTTGCCAATTACGATTGAAGTTTCTGTTGTTATTTGGATATCTATTCTGATATCTGCCTTGAGAATAATTTCTCTGATTAAATCGGTCGTTCATCATTGGATTTCTATGGTTAGAATTGCGATTTATATATTTGTTATTATTCTGACCAAAATTATTTGGTTGTCTGTTTTTGTTCGAATGTAGTACTACGGCATTTGTATCTCTATTTTCCGTTTTCTCATTCTCCATCATGACATTGATGGCTTCTTGGAGATTATCAAATTTACCAATCTTCAGTTTCCTTATTTGATGTTTCCTTTATAAGGGTCTGAATGGCTGTCTTTTGAGACATTTTCCTAGCCACATTGTCAGGAATTTGTTCTCTAATATAAGTGTCTTTCAATTTATCTGTTAGAACCTCGAGTTGTTTTGTAAAATTCTCGATTTCATTAACAGATTTCAATTTCAAATTTTTCAGATTAGCTACTGCTAAATCAGAAGTCCCTTTTTCTTCACAATTTGATTTTATTCGCGTTGTGATTTCGTCATAATCAGTTGGGGTGGCGGAGAATAAATTTCTCGCTTTACCACTCAATTTCGTCAAGATTATTTGAATAGCTGCAGCCTTATTTTCCTCTGGTACTATTGTACTAGTCAGATTAACTGCATCTATAAAACATCTTACTCCACCTGGACTTCCATCATAGGTGGGTATTAGTGTTGCCAATTCAGCAGCTGTTTTGATGCTTAATGCCATTTTGCTTGGTTTACGTGTTTTGAAATACCAAATTAAAATTTTTACCAGTATTTTTAATTTGATTCTCTTTTTAATCAAATTAATTTCGCTTTTTACTCTTAATAATGAGTCTTCAGTGTTTAATTTGAAAGGGTGTAACGAACAACTGGATTTTCCATATGTTTCCGGTTCACTGTCGTATTCCCTTTGTATTACTTCTGATTCATCTAAAATTTTTATGGCTTTCTGGTATATTTGTTTCAGAGCACCATAAGTTTCAACTTCATCATTCCAAACTGATGCTCCTAGTCGATATTCAAACGATTTTAATACAGTTCTATATTTGGCTATATTTTCTTGCAATTGTTGCCTTTTAGATTCTATATTATGCAATGTTCGTGGTCTGTTTTTATTTTTATTTAAATTCTGGTATTCCTTTTTTAGATATGATTCAATTTCCTTCAGTTGGTCCATTTAACACATAGTTCTTACAAATTTCATTATACGACTCTAACACAACTCATTATATATTTACTTCGTATAGTATTTGTTCTTTCATAATAATAAAATACAAGATATTGCGATTATAATGCCTTTTCTGTTTATTAACTAGTATTTCTTTTGATTCTTATTTTGTTTGTTAGCTAATCTCTGCTTTCTTCTTTCCTTTTGCCCTGGGAGTTTTAACCAAGTGATTGGATCATCTCCAGGTAATTCATCGATTCTATCTAGTACATCTTCCCATGTATTAGGATTATTGCAGTGTTCAAATACTTCATTATCGGGTGCGAAAGGTCCTTCGCCTTTGCCCTTGCTAACCGCTTCCAATAATTCTAGGAACTCTTGGAGCTCGTCTTTAATCATTTTCGTATTCGTTCTTTTATCAGAATTACAAAAATTTGCAAAAAAAAAATAATAATAAGGTATATATGTGTATATTTCAAGCTGTCTCTTGTAGTCCAGCAACAGATCTTGCTGCTCTCAGAGCTTCCGATCGGGTACAATTTTTATATGCCTTATAAATTTTTGCAATCGCAAGCAATAGTACGATAACTAGAACTACACACAGGATAGTCTCATTAGTCTCGTGAAACTGCGAATGTTGTTCGAGATAGTTAAGGACCGTAACCTGAGGGTCTCCTGAATTTGTAACCTTCTTTGTATTAATTAATCCCATATTAGTTCGTTTTCTTAATATTCGTTTTTAGAGAGAAGAAAAAAATAATAATAATATTCGTATTTCATTAATTGCTACTGCAATTTAAATGATAACAATTATTTAATTGTATATGATTCACTTGTATTTCATTTATTAAGTCTTCCCCATTTTTTTTTGTTTCTTTTGTATAAATCACTCTTATTTCATCATATCATTCTTGTGTAATCAAAAAAAAAATTTCTTAAGTGAACTTCACTCAATTTTGTTTTGTTTTGTGTAGGGGTTTTTTTTGTTGTTTGGTGCTATTTGCATTCCCTCGAGTATAATCTACAGATATATAAAAAACTATTTTAATCATTTACTTGAGTACTGTCCTTGGACCACCGTCGCTTGATTCACTGCTCACGCCGCTCACTTTGCTTGCTGCTCATGCTGCTTGCTGCTCACACTGCTCACTTTGCTTGCTGCTCACACTGCTCACTTTGCTTGCTGCTCATGCTGCTTGCTGCTGATCGAACCACACCAAAACTTTCCTGGCTGATGATGATATTCACAGTTTCTGCACTAATTGCACATAGGCTGCATGCTGCTGGAACGTTGCTTTCACTGCTCACACTGGAATACGGTTCCGCTTCACAATTCCGTCTTCACTCGTGGGGGATACAAATCAGGACCACTTGCGAACCATTACCACTGGCGGATGATTCGCGTCCGGGAACCACCTTCTGAGTCGACGATTTTCCTGTTGCCACACATTCACTGCCTCTAAAGATCTCACACTCGACACAATCTGCTGCTTGTCTCCCTTTTTTTTTCGCAACCGTTTTTTTTTCACTTGTTATTGCTCGATTTTGGGATCATTATCGGTAATAAACGCTTTTTGTCTGCGCATGCTAATTACACTCTGGTGCCGTTATTTCCGTAGAGTTGGCAAGTAATTTTTCCATTCACTGAAGCATACTCATTAAGTCTAGACTCCGTCTAAAAGCACATCACGACTTTCACTTTGGAGATTGTATTTATAAACACTGTCCATACGAAGATTGTAGTTTAGCAAATCATTTTGAACAGGTTTCAACTTGCGATCCAGTTCTTAAACAATTGCCATGCACAGAGTCTGTGGCCTCAACCTAGATCGCTGCGCTGCAGCTTTCAATTTTCGAAGTTCAATACTTTCACACACTATCACAGCAGGATAACGTTGACTGAAGTTGACGGAAGTTGTTTGTATCACTTTTAGGAACTCTTTTGTAATAACTAAATTTAAATCACCTCTAATATGATCACAGCAAAATGTTTATGAAGCACGTAATTTCGAAGCACCCGTCAACGGGTCGGCTGTATAAAATTGCGATTATCACTCAATAAAGTATAACACCGTAGTAGAACCACATCCCAGCAGATTAACGAACGAGCACAGACGGATCCGAAGATTGCAGTTTAACAAAATCACGGTCGCCATTTTCTATTACTATTAATTAAGTTATACTTTTATTTAAAAAAACTTTATTTATTTCTCATCGCTCCACGCGGCCGTCCGCGTCGAGTGTCATCCAAGAACTCTCTTAATGCTAGTTACAAAAGTCTTAATCTAACTTAGCCAACAGTTTGTGGAGAGTTTCATTGGGAGGAGCCAAGTCTATTTCAAAGGGGAATAGCCAATGCAGTGTTCGATGTGAATGGTGTCAAGAAATAGAATTGCTTACTGCGCTCATAAGCGCGCATATCGATTTCATGAGAAATCGTAAAGTGTCACGACGACTTTGTGTACGGTCGCGTATTTAATCAGAATAGAACTGGGTTTGTTTTGGTTTCTGGTTTATTGCCTTTAGCTGCGCGCGACATGATGTAAGGGTGCATTCATATCGCCCGCGCATGTTGGCTTGTTTACATGGACGAATGTGGAAGAAAAACAATTAACGAAATAATGCAGTTGCGCTTGAGGAATGTTTCGTGGGAATCGTAAATTGAAGTGACCACGCATGAGTCATTTATTTTGAAACAATCAACTGCTTATGAGGAGAAGGATAATTTGTATATTGGGAGTTTTAAGATGGACTTTGGAACGGGGTTTGAAATCATACTACACTAGGTTTGTAAACACCGTGGCAATATTGCTGAAATTTGATATATGAATTAGATTAAGAGAGTGTCGTTTGTCGAACGGCATCAGCTGGTACGGCATCTTTAACAATTGTTTCCTTCAGTTATATTCACCAGTGAGTTGATTTGAAACCATAACCACACAACCAAACAAAAAGTAAATAAATCTGAAAGCTACGTCTCGCTACTCGTCTCACATCATGTCATGAATGTGTCAAGAACGAAACACTTAAGGTGGCCGTACACTGTTTGCCCGGAGGTCAAATATTTGATATTTTTTGACAGATAAGGTTTGATTTGATATTTGTACAAACACTATTTTGTTTGCCACTCTTCAATTTTCAACAGTAGTAAACAATATCAAACGCCGAACATGGAAAAAATCAACTGAAATATTCAAGGTAACCCAACCATATACCGACAGGTTCGAAGAACAAACTGACAAAATATTTTAGGCATCCAATAATTGAATATTTGCTTGTCGTGTTTTGTGTAGAATATATTTGATCAGTACACGTTGGACAAAATTTATCTGTCAAAAAGAGTCAAATATTTGGCTTCGGTCAAACAGTGTATGAGCACCCTTATCGTTTCAGCATCTTGGTGAAAACCACGTCAGTGACGTCCAAATTGCACCCCTATTGAACTGACAGAAGCCATCATTTCGAGTTCCCCACTGACAGTTCTGCCTGCTTTAGATTTTCCTAATGATCTTAGCATCAATCATAGCACCTGACTGGTGAAAATAAAATGATTTGTATGTAAGGTTATATGCACTTCATTTCGTTCTTACCGTGAAGTGACGTTCGTGATCAGGCCCTTCGATTTTTTCAATGTTTCGAGCCAGACAAAAACAATAATGTTTATAAAACTAGTCTGATAAACGAAGCTATTATGTTCTACACTTTATGAATCATTTCAACAGAGCTCTTACCTATCACTGGAAACTAAAATAAATTGCATGCTACCACGATTACAAAACATAGTGTATATTAGACCCTGAATTCGACTGGAATATTCATGTCTGAAATCCTACCGCTCTCCAACAGTACTCAAACTAGAAGATTAGCGAAACGTCATCTAAGTGGCTGGAATAATGCCGCTACTACATGTAATGATGAGGAAATGAATTCGGCAGAACTCGCGCACTAGCAGTAATTAACTTGCCTAGGAATTGGCAAGGGTTGCTTGAGTTTATGCATCACGTTCTCAGGAAGGAACTCGTCTTACCTTACAAATACAGTTGAGCCGTTATCCTTGGAATTGGGTGGTAAGGTTACCGCGAATAATGCAATAAAAATTGGTTTGTTTGTGGATTTTGACGTAGGACTACGTCTTTGATTTCTATATAGGGGGGTCACTCTTCGAAAAATATAACGTTTATTAGAAGTTTTCAAATGCATATTACGCAGAATCGTTCTTACGATATATGTTACAATGTATACATTTATACGTCAAATTTATCCACAATTTGTTTCGCCTGAGACATCAACAGTGGGAATAATAAAACAAGTGAAAAATTTAGCAGATAAAAGAGGTATGTTTTGCGATCGGGTGCGAAGGTAAATTATGTGTTATGCATTATTTCTTCCAATTTCGCTCCCATGAATGTTGTATGTAACACAAAATTGCGTGCAATGATTCGTTCTATCTAACAAATTAGCAAGGTGTTAAAGTAATCAGATGCAAGATTCCATGTAGGGTAACAAGGGGTGATTTGGTCATATGGGGTGATTTGGGCCACCCCTTTATCTCAAAAATTACGGCTCAACTTGGATTTTTTATAATTATTTCCTTCTATTGTTGAACCGTATGTAGCTAAAGTAAAAAAACTTTGGTATAACCTCACAAGTAGAGGGAAACGGTAGCATAAACACAACAAGCACTTTAATCGTCAAAAAATGTGAGCTTTCCGATAGTGGTTTTAAGGTTTTTCCCGCTAATTAAACAAATTTTTCGTGTATTGTGCAGTAAAGTTCTGTTCTCCTACAGAAGAGGAACAATTTGATGTAGCGAAACTGTAAGTTTGATGACAATAAATGAAATTAATTGCATTTTAATATTTGCGTGTTGTGTGGGGTGACATGGACACGTTTCTGTAGGGTGAATTGGTCCTACAGGTTTGAGACTTTTCTTTGGTATAATTGATTCCAGATGCCGCTGAATTACAAAAAGAGGATGGACTGACAACGTTAGTAGAAGGTGTAGATTGAAAGAGCAACGCAGGCCATCTAGAACGGATTTTCTTTGACCAAGCATCAAAAGTGTTTGAAAATGCTCGCCCAACAGTGAAAAGATTCATGCAAAATTCGAGATGGTGTCAATCCAACTTTTCTGGTCTGGAACCTGGCCAAGACACCTGGTATCGATCCCAACACATTGTTACTGTTTGTAAAATTATCCCAAAAACATTACATAAACATAAGTAGGTTTTTTTTTTCAATGAAATACACACTGGACCAAATCATCCCACAGATGGCCCAAATCACCCCGCATCAAATTTTAATGTCCAAAAATCATCTCTTTTATTTTATGATATATTTGGTAGATTGAAGCTTTATATAATGATTAAACATTATTTATTGAGAGAAAACAAGTGAAGCTCAGTATACAATGTGACATTTTTTATTTAGATCGTATTGGTTTGGGAATACAAGGCATTTTGCTTAGGTGGTCCAAATTCCCCCCTTTTCCCCTATCACTCAAACTTCATGCGAGATTTCATCAAAGCTACGAGTGTCACCCATACAGTGATCGTTCATTAATTAGGAGGAGGCAACGAATATCATGCGAAGATTTATTGAGATCTTAATATTCTTCATGACTCATATTCATATTCATATTCATATTCAATGATTCAATTCCTTCTATGATAGATTGAGCAGTAGAATCAATACGACATGATTGTGATAGTCTGCAAACGAACATTATTTCACAGAAAAAGCTACTGCTTTCGATGCCTAATAATACGAACTAGACAATGAGAAGAAGTCACAATATCATAGCTATCCAAATAAAGCAACCTCACGATTCCGTGATATTTCACCTCAAAATATCACGGAATCTTGAGTATTTCCAACTTGATTTTTCGTTTCTTCCCTATAAATTTAATATTCAATGTAATCAATGACGATATAATTTTTTTTTACCGATTCACATATACTTCATCTACCATTCCGAACTGTCCCACTGATATTCATTAATAATTTTCAATAAGACAGTTGAACAACCTGCCAGAAGCTTGTAATGCCTTCTGCTCGCGATTACTCAGGGACGTTGCAAACTGCTGGTTCAGACTCAAGAAGAACCACACAACCCACAATTTCCCAGGAGTTTACCCTTTCCCGTTTATCTACCCTAAATAAAGCCACTCGCGTCACTCGTGGGGAGCCTCTCTTGCTACCGTTCCCAAGGCTCCTGTGGTGAAACCTTCTCTACAACCGACTACGGACGAGGGGTGACGGCTACCTTTATGAGCCCGGAATAACGTCAAAGAATGTATGTTCAGGGCTGTTTGTTAAAAGGGAATGACACTGAAGGTAATGGTAGTGATTTCTATATATTTCGGGGGGGTTTAAAGCACACGGTACTTGCGGTCTGATGGTTTTCGGCGTGCGTGGGAGGAAAATTCCGTTCCCTAATCAGATGACCTTCGGTTCTTAACTGGAATGGTACTGATAGTCCCTTCCGTAGGGCCTCTTCCTGTCGTGTCCTCTTCGATCTTCTGCGTCCTCGACTGTAGATAATAAAGAAAAGGCCCACTGGTCGGACCTGACCAGCAGAAGTTAACCACCGTGGCGTCTCCATTCCAATAATTTTTCTCATTACCTTTTCTTTGTATACTTTTTAAACTCTAACGACGTCCACAATTATCAACGACGTGGACGTAATACGAAACCTAATAAACAAACAACACTTAACATTACTGAAAACTACACTTATCTACATATTTAAATTAAAGCATTTACTTTACACGACGCGCACTTCTACTTCCGGAGACGGTCACGAACAGAAAGAAAGACCACATAAAACGGACAAAAGGGAACAATACCGACAGGCCGAGCACAATTATGCCCTATCCTTTTGAGCGACGGTAGTTGCCCCATTCATGGACGCGACCTCTCCTTTGCTCAAACCAGTCCATTGTTAAGGACGCGGGGTCCCCCAGATGAGCTGGCGCAGAGCTTATAATGACCCTGTCAATTGACATTTGGCAGATTTTGTTGTCTGCGGCTCAGCTTTATTTTAGTGATGGCAGAGTCATCGCTTTAGGCCAATATGAACGGATGTTACATTACCCTCCCGTCCCGGTAAGAAAACTGTATCATAAAGTAAGCTAAATGGAAAAAAAGCATATCGCTGCTTCATCTAACCGGAAACATGTCCTTCGAATATACTACGTTCAATTCCGAGGCATAAGCTAACTATTTGCTATGTTCGATTACATATCCTACCCTCGTGACATTCTCAATGCGCCATCTTTGAAGGTAATGTTATTCATTATGAATCAAAACAATCTCAACATATTCATTATTTCTTTAGATTTTCCATCGGTTTTAAATCTGCCGCCGAGAATGTTCCAATACTTTTCCCAGAATCGTCGGCTAGTTCATATGAGCTAGTACCTATCCTGGCAAGGATCACACATGGCACATAGCAGGGACCCAGTTTGGAATTATAATTTTGAGCTGCAGATGATACACGGAAATTTCGTTTCAAGACCCTTTGACCCACTTTATAGGAAGGTGCTTTATGTTGGTATCGCATATCGTACAGTGATTTGTTTTTGTCATGTTGCTTTTTTAACTGTTTGTAGACTAAATCAAAAATCAGTCTATCCACTTCTATCCTTTTTTCTATCCTCTCCTCCTTTTCCAATTCGCTCTCGTCCCTATCCATTCTATGTTCGTCCCCTCTTCCTACTATTTCATGAGCAAAAAGCACTCTGTACGGACTGAAACCCGTAGAGGTGTGAGGTGTAGTGTTTAAAACATATTCAATTTCTGAAATTCGTGAATCCCATAGCTTTTGATCCGTACGAACATATGTTCTAATACATGCGTTTCTGGTTCTATTCAAACGTTCGACAGGATTGACTTGGCTGTGATGTCGAGACGTGGCCCAATGCTGAATGTGATACTTTTCAAGCAAACCTTGGAATTCGTGCGAAAGAAAAGTCGATGCATTATCAGTTATGATATATTCTGGAGTTGAGAACCTTCTGAACCAATTCTGTTCTAAGATTCGGCCCACCTGCCCCGAGGAGATTCTACGAAGAGGAAAAAGAAGACAATATTTTGAGAACAGATCCATCGTGACCAATAAATGGGAATTGCCGTGTTTACTTCGTGGTAGGGATTGAATGAAATCAACCGCTAAAATTTGGAACGGTTTGGTAGTTACCCGTTGTTTTCCTATTTCAGGATGCTGTTATCGAGTTGAGGGCTTGTTCTGCTGACATATAGTACACTGACGAATATGTTCCCGGACATCTTCGGTTATCCGTGGCCAAAAATGTTTTTTCCGGATCCTGTAAATGGTTTTTTCCATGCCCAGGTGAAGCGCATCATCATGCTCTTCCACTAAAATATGCTCTCGCCTACTTTCCGGAACGCACATCTTCCATTCAAATCGATAGTCTAAACTATCATTCTTAATTGGGACAAATTTCTTAAGTATACCGTTGTCGATTCGAAAATCTTTATATTTTTCCGGACTTTTCACAACTTTTTTCTGCATTTTAGCATACCAATCGTCATTGGATGATTCTATACCTAAGACTTCAACCGACCGGGACAATGCGTCAGGAATAGCATTATCAACCCCTCGACGATGCTTAATGGACATATTGTATCTTTGGAGCTCCATACTCCACCGGCATAGCCTGGAAGATGTGCGCCAGCTACTTTGTAAAATATATGTCAACGCCGACGCATCTGTGATTACTGTAAATCGAGAGCCTTCTATGTAGCATGTGAATTTCTGTATCGAGTTAAGAACTGCAAGTGCTTCCTTTTCGGTTGCACAGTAACGTTGTTGAGCATCACTCAATTTTTGTGAATGATACGCGATTGGTTTTTCGACTTCCTCGTGCATTTGTGTTAGGACTCCTGCGACGGCTGTGTTGCTGGCATCGCAGTGAATTGAAAATTGTTTTTCGAAGTCCGGATTTGTAAGAATCGGAGCGCTTATGAGCAGTTCCTTGATCCTGGAAAAGGCGTTTTCCGCGCCTTTGTCCCACCGAATACTCACTGGTTTATTTTTGAGCAAATCAGTCAAGGGTTGTACCACTCCACTGTACTCGGATATAAATCGTCTATAGTAGTTACTCATACCCAGAAATCTACGTAATGCTTTGAGAGATTTCGGTCGTTCAAAGTTTACAATAGCCTCAATGCGATCTGGATTTGGTCGCAATCCGTTTTCATTCAAAACATAGCCTAGATATGGTACCTCCGAAACACAAAAATGCGACTTAGCTAGATTTATTGACAAATTTGCTCTCTTCAATCTAGAACCCACTTCCCGAAGCAGCAATATGTGTTCGTCCAAAGATTGGCTGGTAACAATTATGTCGTCCAGGTACACAAAAACTTTTGGTTCTAACTCCCCTGCGCCCAGGACTCGATCCATTAATCTTGATAAGGTAGCTGGGCTGTTAACTAATCCGAACGGCATTCGAGTGAATTGGAACAATCTACCCTACTACCCTACCCTTTCCCTACTACCGAGAAAGCCGTATACTTCTTAGATTTTGGATGAATCGGGACTTGTAAAAACGCTTTAGATAAATCATCATTGGTTTGACAACTCGCAAGCAGATCGGACAAGTTTTTAATCGATCCAACAAAGGTGTTTTTTTCACATCGAATAATAGTGTTCTTTTTCACCGGTTGCGCTTGCGAGTGGAGCGAAGTTTAAAGTGGTGCGCGCTGAGGATCCAAATCAGACACATTCATCACACACGCCACACAGCCGCGGCAAGTAGAAATTTATTTTTCTTTTCTTTCCCTATCATTCCTTCTACCTTCTGTGCACGATTTACACCATTGTTCAACTTTGTGTTAACCAAATCGGCAAACGTTGGCATTAGGGGTGATCATTATTTCTTATATACCGTTGAACTTTTATTGGATTTTTTTTTCATTTTATCATTTTATTTAACATAAAATAAATTGAATTTAATATTCGCATCATAACCTTATAAAAAATATTTTTTTCACTTATTTATTTATTTTGATTATCATTATATTCTGTTCATATCGAACAGTTGACCGATTTTTTTTTATATGGCTGAGGGCGGGAAGGATCCCCCATCGACGCCATTGAATATTTCCAATACCGATCCTCCTCCTGAAGAGCAGGAAGATGAAGCAGAAATTGAGGAAGAAACTTCTGTATATGAAGTTGGAAGTTCCGAAGATGAGGACATTGAAGAAAAACAGGATTTTCGTCCAAAAGAATACCCTAGAGGCTCCAAAGGCCCATTCATTGTATACTTTAGACGAAAATCTAAACCTCTCAATGTCATTCGTATCTCGAAGGAACTTACTCAGAAGTTTTCCGAAGTTACCGAGATTACACGGATGGGGCCAGACAAACTACGAGTTGTCGTCTCAAGCAGGACCCAAGCGAACGAAATCACGTGCTGCGACCTCTTTGCGATTGAGTATCGCGTATACGTGCCCTGTTGCAACGTCGAAATAGACGGCGTAATAACCGAAAAGGGTTTGACTCGAAAAGAGATTATCGATTGTGTCGGTCGCTTCGAGAACTCTTCACTAAAAACTGTGAAGATTCTTGCATGCGATCGACTGAAATCTGTGTCACAAAAAATGACAAAAGGGTTCTCAATCGGACAAACTCTTTTCGTGTGACTTTTGAGGGTTCTGCCCTTCCAAACTACGTTGCAATAGGTGCACTTCGTTACCTGTTCGGTTGTTTGTACCCCGGGTAATGAAATGCAACAAATGTATGCAACTCGGTCACACGGCCGCCTATTTTTGCAATAAAAAACGTTGCGCAGATTGTGGAGAGAGCCATGATGAGAATCCTTGCGCGAAAGAGCACAAGTGTCTTCATTGCGGCGGGACTCCTCATGATATTATTCAATGCCCGGTGTACAAACAACGAGGGGAAAAACTTAAAGGAACGTTCCAAGCGGACTTATGCAGAAATGCTTAAGAGTTCCGTTCCAGCGACTCAGGACAATCCCTACTCCATTCTGCAGAACAACGAGCCTGTTGCTGACGCTCCCAATGTAGGAAGTTCCGGTACATCGCAGGGTGCCGTCAGGAAAAGAAAAATTACTTCTTTTCCTTCACTCCCCAGAAAGACGACCGAAACTTCCCAAGTTGGAATGAAAACTCGAATTGAACGTGTTGAGAATAGACCGAAGCAAGTACCTCCTGGTTTAAGCTGTTCTTCCACGCACCAGGGGTCCTCAGCACTTCCCGGAGCAGCACCCACCCGGTCTGTTCCATTTTCGCGGTCGAGGCAACAGCCACAATCTGGTTTGCTTGCGCTTTCTGACCTGGTGGACAACATTTTAAATGCTCTAAATATAAATGACCCTCTTAAAAGCATAGTATTATGTTTGCTTCCGATTGTGAGAACATTTTTGAAAGAAAAATGTGGTTTTTTAGCAGCGTTCATTTCCCTCGATGCCTGATTCAGTGCAAGAGGTCAAGGATTTGACCACTGTAATACAGTGGAATTGCAGAAGCCTAACCCTAAACTAGATCAATTTAAATTTTCCAGTTCTAACTGTGATGTATTTTCCCTCTGTGAAACATGGCTTTCTTCAGCCGACGAGCTGAATTTCCACGATTTCAACATTATTCGCCTCGATCGAAATGACTCGTTTGGTGGCGTACTATTGGGGATCAAAAAATGTCACTCCTTCTATAGAGTCACTCTCCCATCGATGACAGGCATTGAAGTTGTCGCTTGCCAGACACAAATCAATGGCAAAGACTTCTGCATTGCCTCGATATATATTCCTCCAAGAACCATGGTCGGCCGCCATCAGTTTTTTGATATCATCGCGGCATTGCCTGAGCCGCGGCTAATCTTAGGTGACCTCAACTCCCATGGAACAGCATGGGGGTCACACTATGATGACAGCCGTGCCACGTTGATTTATGATCTGTGCGACAACTTCAACATGACAGTTTTAAATACAGGGGAAGCAACTAGGATAGCCAACCCTCCTGCACGGGCAAGTATGCTAGACATATCACTTTGCTCTTCTTCATTATCCCTGGATTGCACGTGGAAGGTAATCCAAGATCCCCACGGTAGTGATCACCTGCCAATAATTTTATCGATCGCCAATGAATCAGGTTCTTGTGAGTCAGTCGATATTGCGTATGACCTCACGAAAAATATTGACTGGAGAAAATTTGCAGAAATAATATCTGAAGCACTTGTTTCAATGCATGAACTTCCTCCACTCGAAGAGTATAACTTTATATCGAGTTTGATTTACGAAAGCGCACTTCAAGCTCAAAAGAAACGTGTTCCTGCTACCACTTTCCGACGACGTCCTCCATCACTTTGGTGGGACAAGGAGTGTTCAAAGGTCTACCTTGAAATATCATCCGCTTTCAAAAAATTCAGGAAAACTGGATTAGTGGAATGGTTTCGAAAGTACCAAGCTCTAGAAGCCAAACTAAAAGGTCTGATTAAAGCAAAAAAGCGTGGATATTGGCGGAAGTTCGTCAATGGTTTGTCAAGGGAGACAGCTATGAGCACTCATTGGAATACGGCTAGGAGAATGCGTGGCTCGAACCATACAAATGAAAGTGAGGAATACTCTGACCGTTGGATTTTCAAATTTGCAAGAAAGGTTTGTCCCGATTCCGTTCCTGCACAAAACGTCGTACGCGACATTCCGCTCCAATGCGATCAAGAGAATTTTTCGATGGTAGAATTTCAATTTCCCTCCTCTCATGTAACAATTCAGCTCCGGGGTCGGACAAGATTAAATTCAACTTATTGAAGAATCTTCCCGACTTGGCAAAACAGCGTTTGCTGAACTTGTTCAACAAGTTTCTGGAGCTGAATATAGTCCCGCATGACTGGAGACAAGTGAGAGTGATAGCCATACGAAAACCCAATAAGCCGGCTTGCGATCACAATTCGTATAGGCCGATTGCAATGTTATCCTGTATTCGTAAATTGTTAGAGAAAATGATTCTACTTCGTTTGGACAAGTGGGTTGAAACGAACAATTTGCTGTCAAATACGCAGTTTGGCTTCCGCCGAGGTAAAGGGACGAACGATTGTCTCGCGCTGCTATCTTCTGAAATCCAAATCGCATTTGCTCGCAAAGAACAAATGGCTTCCGTTTTTCTCGATATCAAAGGGGCATTTGATTCAGTTTCCATGGAAATTCTCTCAGAGAAACTTCATAATCGTGGACTTTCGCCAATTCTGAATAATTTTCTGTACAATTTACTCTCAGAAAAGCACATGTTTTTCAATCATGTCAGCTTGAAATCTTCTCGATACAGTTTTATGGGCCTGCCACAAGGCTCCTGCCTAAGCCCCCTCTTGTACAGTTTTTACGTCAATGATATAGATGATTGTCTAACTAGAGATTGCACGTTGAGACAACTTGCAGACGATGGAGTTATTTCCATCACGGGTACTAATCCCGCCGTTCTGCAAAAATCCTTGCAAGATACCCTGAACAACCTGTTCACGTGGGCTCTCAAGCTGGGTATCGAATTCTCTACGGAGAAAACCGAAATGGTCGTTTTGACGTAGGACTACGTCTAACCGGAAGATATAGGGGGTGAAATGGAAATCTAGGCACTGAACAAGTAGGAAAAAATGCAAGATTTGGAACGCTTATAACTCGAGCATTTCTCAATAGATCGCAAAGGTTTTTGCATCAATTGATAGGAAATATATCTACGCATCTATCATAACGAATAACATTTCATTTTTCTTGAGATAAATAATTGAATAATTGTGAAATATCAAGCATTGTCAAAATGCACTATGTGCCCATTTTTGATTGGTCCATTTTGTGCTCCTCAAATCGTACCGACCAAAACGGGCAACCAGAGCAGCAGCGAAATAGAATGAAGCACGATTGGAAAGGAAAAAGAAAAAAATGAGGGAAACATTGGTCGCAGTCTCACACATGCGTAATTCTCGAGCCAGCCAGTCAGCTTAAAAATCCCCTCTCCGCTGCCGTAACGATCATTCTCATCCGAACCGTACACCACATCGTTTCGCATCACCTCACATCAACAAACCAACACAAGCAGCCATGGTTGGATATGGCAAAGGAGGAAAAGTGAAGGGAAAGGCAAAATCCCGCACGAACCTTGATCTGGAGTTCCCGCTCGTGTTGATCTGGAGTTCCCCGCAAGGGTAGCTAGGCCGAGCGCGTTAGTACCAGTGTACCAGTCCACCTAGCCGGCGTTATATAGCTTCGGCCGCCGAAGTGATCGAGTTAGCTGGCAAAGCTGCTCGCGACGATAAGAAAACCTGCATTCGGAACAGAACACATTCGGTTCGGTGGACATCAAGACAACAGGCAGTTGCAGCGAGTGGCGAGTGGCAAACGCAATCGCAAAACGGCATCAGGTAGCAGAAGAAAAAAGTTTGTTCTTTATACAAACTGCTTTGGTGGCAAATCCAGAACAAGGCGGCTTCGAGGGCGTTCGAAATGGTTTTTTTCAAAACCACGAGTACTAAGTTTTCTAAATTGGAACCATTCCATAAAACAAGGCGCTTTTCAGGGCCATTAAACCTTCCAAAAAAGAGTTTAGGAAATAAAGTTCAATGCTTTCTAAAACATTATCCAAAATAATAATAAAACACAAATTGATGTTTTCATAATTTGTTTGCCAGGATCTGATGAGTATGTGAATTTGGCAGTTGTTCTGAGCTTATTGATAGTTGGGGACTTTCCTGATTATTCAATTTTCACCAATTCTTAAATTGTTTCCAGATTTAAAGTACAGTAATCTACAATTAGTTCGACATTTAGCTAATTGGACGGACATGTAATGCGACTTATTTAGTTGGACATTTTTGTAAATATAGAGATCCAAATTATGACCCCACATTGAAAGTCGACACTGTACCACTGTTATCGCAAATGTTCAATTACAGGTTAAAATTACCTCCAATCCGGCACTGAGTGGTGGTAATGCGACGTGCCATTGAATGTAATTTACTGTAAAATATGTCACAAGCTGGATGGGAAGAAATTTTCCAACTGTGAAAGCTGTGGCGAGTGACAACAAATCCCTAAACAGGAAGGTTTAGCCGAACAAGATGGGGATATCGAGTGATAAAAAACAATAAACTCTTTAGACTTTTTGTGATCCTGAAAAGGACCTTTTTTAGCCTGTATGTGAATCCAACGAGCGAACAAATCGTAATGAATGTATTTTTTTTGCCATCGCTCCCTTTTAACGCTCATTCGTTCGTCTCGTTGGACCCGCCCGTTTGGCTGAGTCTGCCGATTTGTCTCTATCCTGTGAGTGTGTACCGCTAGAGTATAAAACACGCGGACCCCAAAAAAATATCTTATTTTCTTTCAAACCGTAAACCCGTGTGGTTGTACGGCATCGGCATCGTGTACTCAACAAAGGAGGAAAAGAGAAGGGAAAGGCAAAATCTCGCTCGAACCGTGGTGGTCTGCAATTTCCCGTAGGTGTATCCGCCAATTGCACCGGAAAAGGTTGCTAGGTCGAGCGCGTTAGTACCTGTGTACCAGTCCACCTAGCCGGCGTTATATAGTTTCGGCCGCCGGAGTGATGGAGTTAGCTGGCAAAGCTGCTCGCGACGATAAGAAAACCTGCATTCGGAACATAACACATTCGGTTCGGCGGACATCAAGACAACAGGCAGTTGCAGCGAATGGCGAGTGGCAAACGCAATCGCAAAACGGCATCAGGTAGCAGAAGAAAAAAGTTTGTTCTTTATACAAACTGCTTTGGCGGCAAATCCAGAACAAGGCGGCATCGAGGGCGTTCGAAATGGTTTTGACGTAGGACTACGTCTAACCGGAAGATATAGGGGGTGAAATGGAAATCTAGGCACTGAACAAGTAGGAAAAAATGCAAGATTTGGAACGCTTATAACTCGAGCATTTCTCAATAGATCGCAAAGGTTTTTGCATCAATTGATAGGAAATATATCTACGCATCTATCATAACGAATAACATTTCATTTTTCTTGAGATAAATAATTGAATAATTGTGAAATATCAAGCAATGTCCAAATACACTATGTGCCCATTTTTGATTGGTCCATTTTGTGCTCCTCAAATCGTACCGACCAAAACGGGCAACCAGAGCAGCAGCGAAATAGAATGAAGCACGATTGGAAAGGAAAAAGAAAAAAATGAGGGAAACATTGGTCGCAGTCTCACACATGCGTAATTCTCGAGCCAGCCAGTCAGCTTAAAAATCCCCTCTCCGCTGCCGTAACGATCATTCTCATCCGAACCGTACACCACATCGTTTCGCATCACCTCACATCAACAAACCAACACAAGCAGCCATGGTTGGATATGGCAAAGGAGGAAAAGTGAAGGGAAAGGCAAAATCCCGCTCGAACCGTGGTGGTCTGCAATTTCCCGTAGCTGTATCCGCCAATTGCACCGGAAAAGGTAGCTAGGTCGAGCGCGTTAGTACCTGTGTACCAGTCCACCTAGCCGACGTTATATAGTTTCGGCCGCCGGAGTGATCGAGTTGGCTGGCAAAGCTGCTCGCGACGATAAGAAAACCTGCATTCGGAACATAACATATTCGGTTCGGCGGACATCAAGACAACAGGCAGTTGCAGCGAATGGCGAGTGGCAAACGCAATCGCAAAACGGCATCAGGTAGCAGAAGAAAAAAGTTTGTTCTTTATACAAACTGCTTTGGTGGCAAATCCAGAACAAGGCGGCATCGAGGGCGTTCGAAATGGTTTTTTTCAAAACCACGAGTACTAAGTTTTCTAAATTGGAACCATTCCATAAAACAAGGCGCTTTTCAGGGCCATTAAACCTTCCAAAAAAGAGTTTAGGAAATAAAGTTCAATGCTTTCTAAAACATTATCCAAAATAATAATAAAACACAAATTGATGTTTTCATAATTTGTTTGCCAGGATTTGATGAGTATGTGAATTTGGCAGTTGTTCTGAGCTTATTGATAGTTGGGGACTTTCCTGATTATTCAATTTCCACCAATTCTTTAATTGTTTCCAGATTGAAAGTACAGTAATCTACAATTAGTTCGACATTTAGCTAATTGGACGGACATGTAATGTGACTTATTTAGTTGGACATTTTTGTAAACATAGAGATCCAAATTATGATCCCACATTGAAAGTCGACACTGTACCACTGTCATCGCAAATGTTCAATTACCTCCAATCCGGCACTGAGTGGTGGTAATGCGACGTGCCATTGAATGTAATTTACTGTAAAATATGTCACAAGCTGGATGGGAAGAAATTTTCCAACTGTGAAAGCTGTGGCGAGTGACAACAAATCGCTAAACAGGAAGGTTTAGCCGAACAAGATGGGGATATCGAGTGATAACAAAATAATAAACTCTTTAGACTTTTTGTGATCCTGAAAAGGACCCTTCTTAGTCTGTATGTGAATCCAACGAGCGAACAAATCGTAATGAATGTATTTTTTTGCCATCGCTCCCTTTTAACGCTCATTCGTTCGTCTCGTTGGACCCGCCCCTTTGGCTGAGTCTGCCGATTTGTCTCTATCCTGTGAGTGTGTACCGCTAGAGTATAAAACACGCGGACCCCAAAAAAATATCTTATTTTCTTTCAAACCGTAAACCCGTGTGGTTGTACGGCATCGGCATCGTGTACTCAACAAAGGAGGAAAAGAGAAGGGAAAGGCAAAATCTCGCTCGAACCGTGGTGGTCTGCAATTTCCCGTAGGTGTATCCGCCAATTGCACCGGAAAAGGTAGCTAGGTCGAGCGCGTTAGTACCTGTGTACCAGTCCACCTAGCCGGCGTTATATAGTTTCGGCCGCCGGAGTGATCGAGTTAGCTGGCAAAGCTGCTCGCGACGATAAGAAAACCTGCATTCGGAACATAACACATTCGGTTCGGCGGACATCAAGACAACAGGCAGTTGCAGCGAATGGCGAGTGGCAAACGCAATCGCAAAACGGCATCAGGTAGCAGAAGAAAAAAGTTTGTTCTTTATACAAACTGCTTTGGTGGCAAATCCAGAACAAGGCGGCATCGAGGGCGTTCGAAATGGTTTTTTTCAAAACCACGAGTACTAAGTTTTCTAAATTGGAACCATTCCATAAAACAAGGCGCTTTTCAGGGCCATTAAACCTTCCAAAAAAGAGTTTAGGAAATAAAGTTCAATGCTTTCTAAAACATTATCCAAAATAATAATAAAACACAAATTGATGTTTTCATAATTTGTTTGCCAGGATTTGATGAGTATGTGAATTTGGCAGTTGTTCTGAGCTTATTGATAGTTGGGGACTTTCCTGATTATTCAATTTTCACCAATTCTTAAATTGTTTCCAGATTGAAAGTACAGTAATCTACAATTAGTTCGACATTTAGCTAATTGGACGGACATGTAATGTGACTTATTTAGTTGGATATTTTGGTAAACATAAAGATCCAAATTATGATCCCACATTGAAAGTCGACACTGTACCACTGTTATCGCAAATGTTCAATTACAGGTTAAAATTACCTCCAATCCGGCACTGAGTGGTGGTAATGCGACGTGCCATTGAATGTAATTTACTGTAAAATATGTCACAAGCTGGATGGGAAGAAATTTTCCAACTGTGAAAGCTGTGGCGAGTGACAACAAATCGCTAAACAGGAAGGTTTAGCCGAACAAGATGGGAATATCGAGTGATAACAAAAACACAACACCAAAGGTTCTTTTCAGAACCATTAACATATTCATAAAGAGTAAACAGTAAACTAATCCATTTTTCAGGTAGATAGGTAGGTATTCACGTAGGTGAAGAAAATAAAACAATATATTTAAAATATATATTTAACAAAAGCTGTCCCCTTTGCATAGTCCTACGTCACTCCGGTTATGTCCCCGACATTACCCACCCGTCTTTTTTCTAGGAAGCACGAACCCGCCCAATTCCAGCTTCACCTATCCGGCAAAGCGATCAGGCACTCGATGTTTTTCAAATACCTTGGAGTATATTTTGACTCTAAATGTACCTGGGGAATACACATTGCGTATTTGAAACAGAAATGCCAGCAAAGAATCAATTTTCTCCAAACAATAACCGGAACATGGTGGGGCGCCCATCCAGGAGACCTCATTCAGTTGTACAAAACAACGATATTATCAGTGTTAGAATATGGCAGTTTTTGCTTCCGATCAGCTGCCAGGATTCATATTCTCAAGCTGGAGAGAATACAATATCGTTGCTTGCGTATAGCCATGGGGTGTTTGCATTCGACACATACGATGAGTCTCGAAGTTTTGGCAGGAGTACCCCCGCTTACTCTTCGGTTCACAGAATTATCCTACAGATTTCTCATCCGTTGCAAGATCATGAATCCATTGGTGATTGATAACTTCGAAAATCTACTCCAACTGACTCCTCAGTCAAGTTTTATGTCTTTATACCATGAGTACCTTACCCATGAAGTGCACCCTTCACCGGGCATCTCCAAACAAGTTTGCTTCCCATACTTTTGCAATTCCTCTGTCAATTTTGATCTGTCCATGCGACAAAAGATCCATGGAATCCCAGATCATCTACGCTCCGATTATATTCCGGAGATATTTTCGGCAGAATATGGGAAAGTTAGATCTGATAAAATGTTCTTTACTGACGGTTCATGCATAAACGGGTCCACTGGCTTCGGCATCTTCAATGAAAATTCCAGTGCCTCTTTCAAACTCAAAGATCCTTGTTCCGTGTATGTCGCTGAACTGGGTGCGATATACTACGCATTAGGGATCATTGAAACATTGCCCATCGACCACTATTTTATTTTTTCAGACAGTCTCAGCTCAATAGAGGCAATCCGCTCAATGAAAGTTGATAAATGCTCATCTTATTTCCTAACAAGAATAAGACAACTATTGAGTGTTTTGGTCGAAAAATTATTCAAGATTACCTTAGCATGGGTTCCCTCTCATTGCTCGATTCCGGGGAATGAGAAAGCGGACTCGCTAGCTAAGGTGGGCGCTTCAGAAAGCACACTTTTTGAAAGGCAAATTGCTTATAACGAATTTTTTCACATTCCTCGTCAGGACATACTCGTTAGTTGGCAGCGCATGTGGAGTGAAGATGAGTTCGGTCGTTGGTTACACACGATTATCCCTAAGGTTTCGACGAAAGCTTGGTTTAAGGGATTGAATGTCGGTCGTGATTTCATTCGCGTGATATCTCGGCTTATGTCCAATCACTACAACCTAAACGCGCATCTCTATCGCATTGGGCTCGCAGCAAACAATCTTTGTTAATGTGGCGATGGCTACCACGACATGGAGCATATTGTCTGGTCGTGTATCCGGTTCCATGCTGCTCGCTCTCAGCTCTCTAGAGCACTGAGAGCAAAAGGCAGACAATCGGATATCCCCGTCCGGGATATCTTAGGTAGCCGTGATCCTGATCTTCTGCTTCATTTATACCTGTTCCTCAGAAACGCCGGTGTCAACGTTTAATGATGTTTCCTTCGTTGTGTCCCTGTTTCGTATCCCTCCTATCCGATCTATAAACTTTTACTTAGTCGCGGCAATACATACACACACTCTTTACAGATGCACGGGCCAAAGGTTGTGCAGTCCACTGATGATTCAACAAAAGCCAAAGGTTGTACCGCTCATGACAACTCTACACGAGCTGATGATTGCGCCGGCTAGTGACCATTCTATCCTGGATTCCTCGAGAAGACGCACCACGCTAGATATGGGGTACAGACTAGGGGGGCGTTGCTGATTAATGGTCAGCTGCATCCCAATAGGAAGTATCCCGTGTCGGGCACAGGTACAGATCATTGAAGACAGCAACATCACAATTACGAAAACACTTGTAATACTAACCTCGAGCCAACCGCGAGTAATCGGTTACATATTACTAACATAGTTATAAGGCAAACATTGTCGAAATATTGAACTCCCGGCCCCGTCAGGTTGACGCCATATGAGCCTTAATAAAAATAAATATTTTGGATAAAAAAAAAAAAAAAATCAATGGTCGATATAAACTTACATGGACCTAGCCTACTCAATATCCGGTCTGCATGAGGTAGAGGATAGCAGTCACGGACTGTGCGCTCATTTAATTTTCGCGCGTCCAAACACAATCGGACCGAACCATCTTTTTTATCAACTGGGACCAACCTTAGAGCCCAATCACTATAAGACTTTTCAATAACTCCCGCCTCAAGCATTCTATCTAGTTCCATATTAATTTGTTCTTGTCTTTTTGGTGAATTTGGATATGGATTGATTCGCACGGGGCCTATTTTTTTCGCATCTCCCTTAGCTCAATTCGATGCATGATGAGCGGTGTAGAATCTAGCCACCCTTCTCCTACCCCTTTGAACAAACTCTTCACATTTTCTAGTTGTTGCTGCTGATTTGGAGATAACTCCTGTTTATCAGAGTCCGTGTGTATTTCGTTGACAGAAACTGTCTGAATGGTGGGAGCAATTCCGAATGCTTTCCAAAAATCAGTGCCGAGAATCAATTTACGTTTCAATTCCGGGACGACGAAAGTCGAAATTATTTTGGTAGTCCCGTTAAAAGTCATAGGCATGTTAACATATCCCCGGACTTCTAGTTTCTGTCCGCTGGCTGTACTCAGTTCCACATTAGAGGGAAAAATTTTCAATTTGCAGGACCTGATTAAGTCTTCACTTCCCACACCTATAATACTCTTGTGTGCTCCACTATCCAACAAACCCAGAATTGGAACATCTAAAATGCTTATTTGAGCGAAGGGGCGATCATCTTCATTTAACTGAAGAAAGATTTCTTCTAATTCAGTCCCCGGTTCATTATACTCCACTTTATTAACTTGCCGGTATCCTAGCTTGTTCAAATTAGTGGGTGTATCGACAAAGTTAGGAGAATTTACCATTGCTTTCTGACCGACCTGCCCCCACAGATCGTCTACTGCGCGTTTTTTGCGCAATATGGACAGCTTCGAGTGTCTACTTCATGAAACCCACACGTGTGACAATATTTGTGTCGCGGGGCTTCACACTCCTCTTGGTGATGACCCGGTAGGCGACAATTGAAACAAATACCCTCTCTCGGGGGAACATATTTCTCCAGCAATATATTTGTGCCTCTCGAGATTTCCTCCATTCCGTTTATCCTTTCTTTACTAGCTACGGACCGCTTTTGCTCTTGAGGAATTCTGTTTCCCCCCTGTTCATCCTCTGATATTTCCGTCTTGGATGAACGATAAAAGTTTCGCGTTGGAAAAACTCTTCTCGGTTCACCTTCTACTGATTTTTGTTTGGCTTTACTAACAAATGCCATTTCACTAACTTGGGGTCGCGTTCGCGGATTGTTTAGTTCCTGTGTATTGACTGAGTATCTAAACCAATACGTAGCATCGAGTTTTCGACCAAATTTTTTCAAGTCTACAAGATTATCGATATTGGCTGCTACGGCGTGGGCTTTGTAATCGGAACGTAAATTCCTGAAAACTATTTCGAATTTTTTGCTTTCTGTTATCGATTTTGTCGATGAATTGAAAATTTTTTGCATTTCACCCAAATAATCTTGAAATCTTTCTTTTAACCCCTGTTTACGCGATATTGCTCGTATCTCATTCAAATGATCATGATCCGGCATGAGGAACTCATTTTTAAGCTCATGCACGAGCTCCCTCCAATTTGAAAAGTCTTCATTTTCCATGGAAGTCATGTACCACGTTTTAGCTTGGCCTTTGAAAAGATAAATCGCGGAATGAAATAATTCTCTATGGGAAATATTTTCAGACTTTGCATAGAACTCTATCTCTTTCAAAAATTGCATGAGGTTTTGACCGTTATCTCTCCCATCGTACCACAGATTCCAATCAGAAACTGGACGACGAGGCCGACGAGATGGTCGACGCGAACGCGTCACTTTTCTTTGGAATATTTCGTTCGATGATGAGTCTGAATCATGTGATTCTACTTCGTTTTCCGAGTCGACTAATTTGGCTCGCGATTTTTGTACTTTTAATTTTTTTGTCTGAAGCGAAATTTTACGAATTTCCTTTTCTTGATTGCTATTTCCTGGTTGAATATCTGGCTGCGGACACCCATATGGACCCGCAGGAAACGCAAAAGGACACCAGTTTCCGAACGGTGGATACTGTACATATTGTTTTGGTGTTTCACGTATGGATATAAGTTTTCGTCGGTCTGACGAATTAGAAGTTTTGGCCAACGGATTCTCTCTATTATTTCTCTCTGACATTTCCGACTCTCCATCTACCTCACTTTGTATTGGGATGGAGCAATTAGAATTTCGGTGTTGATTGTCCTCCCCCATCTGCATGTTCGACAATGATCGTGCGATTTGCTGCACCATTTCTTCACGAACTATCTGCACTGGTGAAAACGGGGAGAAGTAAGTATTCATCATCCCTCGCGCAGCACTAATTAAATTATCCAAATCTAGAAGATCTTCTTCTATCTCGGCGTATTCCTGAATTCGACGTGCTCGTATGAAATAATGAACCAGTCGAGTTTTCAAACTATCCTTTACTCCTTCAAAGCGCGCTCTATTTTCCAAATATTTTCTAATTATTTCTAAATTCTCATCTATCTTCTTAATTTCCTCATCTACGGACTTCTGCCAACGTTGAACGTCCACATCCACTACATTCTTATCTCTTTCCTCCTTCAATCTATCTCTTAATCTTCTTTGAATCGCAGCACGACTTTCTGTATTTTCATACTGAACTGCTCTGATCGCTAACTCATATTCTATTTCATGCCTTTCCAAATGATGAACTAACAAATTTTTATACTGTAAATGGAATTCTAAATCCATTTTTGCTAAATTCCCACGCACACTGTAACTTGAACACTATTTTTTTTAACGAAAAATGAAAAATAAATCAAAATATATATTTTTTTCTTCTGTGTTTTTTTTCACTGAATTGCTTGAGCGATTTTTTGTCGGGCGCCAATTTGTAATGCCTTCTGCTCGCGATTACTCAGGGTCGTTGCAAACTGCTGATTCAGACTCAAGAAGAACCACACAACCCACAATTTCCCAGGAGTTTACCCTTTCCCGTTTATCTACCCTAAATAAAGCCACTCGCGTCACTCGTGGGGAGCCTCTCTTGCTACAGTTCCCAAGGCTCCTGTGGTGAAACCTTCTCTACAACCGACTACGGACGAGGAGTGACGGCTACCTTTATGAGCCCGGAATAACGTCAAAGAATGTATGTTCAGGGCTGTTTGTTAAAAGGGAATGACACTGAAGGTAATGGTAGTGATTTCTATATATTTCGGGGGGGGTTTAAAGCATACGGTACTTGCGGTCTGATGGTTTTCGGCGTGCAGGGGAGGAAAATTCCGTTCCCTAATCAGATGGCCTTCGGTTCTTAACTGGAACGGTACTGATAGTCCCTCCGTAGGGCCTCTTCCTGTCGTGTCCTCTTCGATCTTCTGCGTCCTCGACTGTAGATAATAAAGAAAAGGCCCACTGGTCGGACCTGACCAGCAGAAGTTAACCACCGTGGCGTCCCCATTGGAATAATTTTTCTCATTACCTTTTCTTTGTATACTTTTTAAACTCTAACGACGTCCACAATTATCAACGACGTGGACGTAATACGAAACCTAATAAACAAACAACACTTAACATTACTGAAAACTACACTTATCTACATATTTAAATTAAAACATTTACTTTACACGACGCGCACTTCTACTTCCGGAGACGGTCACGAACAGAAAGAAAGACCACATAAAACGGACAAAAGGGAACAATGCCGACAGGCCGAGCACAATTATGCCCTATCCTTTTGAGCGACGGTAGTTGCCCCATTCATGGACGCGACCTCTCCTTTGCTCAAACCAGTACATTGTTAAGGACGCGGGGTCCCCCAGATGAGCTGGCGCAGAGCTTACAATGACCCTGTCAATTGACATTTGGCAGATTTTGTTGTCTGCGGCTCAGCTTTATTTTAGTGATGGCAGAGTCATCGCTTTAGGCCAATATGAACGGATGTTACAAGCTTATTGTCTTTCTTTGTTCGTTATAAACCGTTCGAAGGTTATGAGTACAAATAACGAACGGCCCTTCTCAGGGCTACTATTTAGAGTTTCAAAAAAGTTAAACTATCAAATTTCTGAACAATGAAAAGAATTACATTAATAATAACCAAGTGTTCTGAACAATCACAGTCCTACGTCAAACTTCCGTCCGTGCCCCTAGGCTCAGACCTTTCTAGTTTTTTGTTCAATTCGCATAACATCGTTCCAGAATACGCTCAAATCCTACATTTGAATTATGTTGCAGGTCAAGGTCAGTACCAGACGGTACCAGCGCATTGACGCCCGAAAGCAAGACATTGAACAAACTGGAACAATTTTTTGACGTGGGACTACGCATAATGATGATGATGATGGTCCCGCCTCCTTCCCCTACAGAGGTTTGAGCAAGACGAGTTATCTAAAAGATAATTTATTTATTTTTTCTCAACATTGAAATCAGTATAGCAAACACAAAAAAAACGCACTGATTTTATTCACAGATATAAGTTAAAAAATTGCAATGTCAAAAGACATGCCAATACTCAGTCATGTCCGCCACAGAGCCAATACGGTCCCGACGAGGCCCTTGCAGCCAAGTGGTCCACCAGAGCACATGTCCAACCGCCAGCCTTGTTTTGGATTGACTATGAATATCCTCATTCAGAGAAATCGAGAAAATTTCCTTTACGAAAAATTCCTAGACCGGCACTTAAAAATCTTTCAATTTAATATCCTTTATATCTGTGCCACGCGCGCGATGCTCAAACTTTTGTAGACTACTTTTATTTTTTTTTTCAACTAATACAACTATAAAAACAACAAAATAAAAATAAAAATAGTCCATTCGTGTTTTTAGTGTTATATCTATGGAAATCACTTCCTCTTTCAACTCGATCACACAAATATCGAGGCAGCAAACCGTTAATTACTTTAAAAATGAACACCATAGTTTAATAGACAATTCTTTGCTTCACGGATAACCATTTTAGAGCGTCCAGCATCAAAGATGAGGAAGTGAATCTATTACATTTTAGAATCAACCGCATTATCTTATTCTGCAAACGCTGTAATCTCGATATTTGTGTATCATTGGCTAAAAATAATATGGAAGAACAAAAGTCTAAATGAGGAGAGATGATTGATTTGTATAGCTATATTTTGCTGCAAATAGTTAAATCGTTTTTCAATCGGCATAAGATTCCATACTTCTTGGCAATTTTCTTGATGACATTGTCAATGTGAGTATTGAACTTGAGTTTGTCATCAATAATCACGCCAAGATATTTAATCTCCCGATCAATGGTCTCATCATCAATTACAATTGAGACGTTTTCATTAGAACGATTTCACGATATTACCATAAATTTAGTTTTATTTATATTCAACTTCAATTGCTTATACTTCAACCATCTACTTAAAGAACGCAAATCTCCATTCAAATGTAAAACGACCTGATTCAAATCATTAGCTGCAATGAATAACACAGTATCATCTACAAAAAGGTTAATATCACAAGATCGTAAAACTCGTCGCATATCGTTGATGTACATAATAAATAAAAGGGGCCCTAATACGCTTCCCTAAGGTACTCCAAGATTATTCCCTACGGGACTGGAAATTGAATCATTAAAAATAGTCCGTTGAGTTATGTCATACAAATAACTTTCAAACCATTTATAAGCAGTACTCGTAATTCCAAAGCGCTTAATCGTATTCAACAACAAGGGCCTAGAAATTGTCTCGAAAGCGCGTTTTAGATCCAAGAAAACAGAAAACAGAAATTATGAAAAGAAAACAGGAATTATGGTATCTTTACATTCTAATTTCTCTTTCCATTTTGCTAACACCAAGTTCAATGCTGTTTCACAGGAATGTCCTTCCCGATATCCCGATTGTTCTGGTATTAGCAAAGCGTTGAGATTTAAATATTGCAACAGCTGGCCTTTCACAACTAATTCTAATATTTTCTCTAATGTGTGCAACATGTTGATGGTACGAAACTCTTCGGCTTTGATCGTTCCAGCAACCTTTTGAATAGGAACTATGAAAGATTCCTTCCACACCTGAGGCACATGCCCAGTTAATAAAGACTTATTAATAAGGTCCAGCAAGATGTGATCAATGACATGAAAGCAATCTTGAATAACTCTAGCATTAACATTATCCACTCCAGCCGTTTTTCCTAAAGAAAAGCAAATAGTTCTAAGTTCATTTAATGTAATTGGGTGAAATCTTTCAAGTCTACAATTACTATCAACCGGCTGTTTTATTTCATCAGGTTCATCGACCAATTCAATGGACTGATTGATCAATGAAACACTATTGACAAAATAATCATTAAACTTAGATGCTATAGCCTGTTCAGACTGTTCAAGTGTGCCATGAAAAGCTATGGACCGCGGTTTACTATTACTAGGTTTCAGTAAAGATTTCAAAATTTTCCATAACTCTTTGCTGTTGTTTAGATGCTTATCAATCTTCTTCTGAATATATTCACAACGAGTTTTCTTAATCGATTGTGAATATCTATTGCGCGCGATCGTGTACATATTCCAATGATTTCCATCATTTGTTCTACGAAATTTGTTGTACCATTTGTCTCTCTCACGTTTAAGGCGCAAAAGATCCAAAGTGTACCAGCTGTTCGAGTTTTTCAAAGGTACAAACTTTTGCGTCACTAGCTGATTTGTACACGTTTTCAAGGTAATAGTTAGAACCTAGGTAGTGCGGACTGAATCAAAACGGCTGTCAAAAAAGATCCAACGATCAGGAGTGTTATTTTTCTTATGATAATTAACACTATAAAAAAGGTATTGTTAAACTTTTAAGATGAACGAACTACATTTTTCCGTCAATTGTTTAATTGACCATTGCATTTCTGAAAGAGCATCTCATATTGCAAGGTATCAGAACTTGACATAATATCAACAACCTACGAATAACGCTTAGTTCACTCCAAGATTTTAATGTGGGAGCCAAATTCGACATTGGCGAGTTTCGATACATGCATACATATCAATAGTGAAATCACAGCAGTGGAACTCCATACAATTCACTAACTAAAAAGTGTCCACATTTTCATCGCTTGTTTACGTGAAGAATATATTTTTTTCAGGCACACTTGATTTGAGAGTGTATGGATTTCTAGCTGTCTTGACGCAAGGTCTTTAATGAAAAATGAGAAGATGGGAAGGTTTATATAAACATGTTTATAATTACATAAGTTTATTCAAATATTAATATTGCCCTTATTTAACTATTCAATGCAATTTTATCAAAATTTGAAAGAGAAATTAAAAAAGGAATGTTTTTTTCAATATTTTTATGAGATTAATCTATTAAAAATCCATGATTACCTTTGCTTTATTATTTACCCCCCATTATTTGTTAATTTTTCCTGCTTTTCGTTCTTTGACCTATCATTTTAAGAGGTTCGAAATTGCGACAAGATAGAAATTTGGTGTGAAAGAGCGAATTGTAGAAAATTAAGTCGCAAATTCTCTAAACTTTATAATTAATGTTTTTATGTAGTATTTAATTTTTGAGTTTGTTTGAATGACAGATTGAAGTTGATTCATAGAAGAATAAGATTTCATTTGATATTACGATTTTTGAAATCGACTCAATGGTTGTAAAATTATGACGTTTTGGAAGAAATCTTACTTATTTAATCAGCAAAAGGCCCACGTGGCATGTGCTGTACACAAAAATCGTCTCCATTCACATGAATTTAATTTTTTTTTCCAATTATTAACTTTCATTCTCATATCAAGGATCAACATATCATATCTTTCCATTAATCCGCAAACATGCCTAGTAGTAACTTAAAAAAAAAACTCATAAACGACAAAAAGAGTCTTCGTATATTTTTTATATATTTTTCACAGTTTTATAGTAGTTTTATAGCGCTTTTTTAGTTGGAGTGCCTTTTAATAGGCAGTTCGCTAGTTGGAGCACGCGTCAATCAAGAAGCAATCATCCGTCATAATTGTATGTCAGTTTTTTTTTTTTTATCCAAAATATATATTTTATTAAGGCTCATATGGCGTCAGCCTAACGGGGCCGGGAGTTCAATATTTTGACAATGTTTGCTTAGACTATGTTAGTAATATGTAACCGATTACTCGCGGTTGACTCGAGGTTAGTATTACAAGTGTTCTCATAATTGGTATGTCGCAGTCTTCGATGCTCTGTACGTGTGCCCGACACGGGATACTTCCTATTGGGATGCAGCTGACCATTAATCAGCAACGCCCCCCTAGTCTGTACCCCATATCTAGCGTGGTGCGTCTTTCTCGACTCGAGGAATCCAGGATAGAATGGTCACTAGCCGGCGCAATCATCAGCTCGTGTAGAGTTGTCATGAGCGGTACAACCTTTGGCTCTTGTTGAATGATCAGTGGACTGCACAACCTTTGGCCCGTGTATCTGTAAAGAGTGTGTGTATGTATTTAAAAAAAAAAATTTTTAAAAAAGAAAAACATACCGTAAACAAAAATGCGAGTAAAAATACGGGTAAAAGTGCGAGCGATGGAAGTTGCTATCGGTGCGGGGACAAATCGCATTTTGCGAATGCGTGCAAGCATAAACAAACGGTGTGCTCGTTTTGCAAGTTAACGGGGCACCTTGCGAAGGTTTGCCTGAAGAAATCCGCTACGTTGAAATATGATTCTCGTTCGACGAACAAAGGTCAATCAGTTCAGACCAATTACTTGGACCAATCCAGTGACAATAAAAGTGCCGGGAGTGCGGAAGTACGTGAAGTTTGTACGGTCGAATCTACGTCGCGTTGTAAGAAATTTATACTGGATGTGCCCGTTAACGGAAAGTTCATACGTTTTGAAATCGATACTGGTTCGCCGGTCAGTATTATCAGTTCTGAATGTCGAAACAGACTTTATCCGAGAGTGCGGTTGCGTAAATGTGATACGAATTTGGTTAGCTATTGCAATACCAGCATCGATGTGCTGGGTAGTCTTGACGCGTGTGTGGAATTCGCGGGAAAGAAAATGACTATGCCGTTATACGTTGTGAATTCCGGGAAGCACCCGTTACTAGGTCGAGAATGGCTACGACAAATGTCAGTGGACTGGAACAATTTGATACAGGGATCGAATGTGAACACGATTACTGCTGCTACTGCTAATGGTTCTCTGTGTCGTGATGCGGCATTGAAGGCGGTACTGGAAAAGTACCCTAACTATAACTATAACTATAACTATAACTATAACTATAACTATAACTATAACTATAACTATAACTATAACTATAACTATAACTATAACTATAACTATAACTATAACTATAACTATAACTATAACTATAACTATAACTATAACTATAACTATAACTATAACTATAACTATAACTATAACTATAACTATAACTATAACTATAACTATAACTATAACTATAACTATAACTATAACTATAACTATAACTATAACTATAACTATAACTATAACTATAACTATAACTATAACTATAACTATAACTATAACTATAACTATAACTATAACTATAACTATAACTATAACTATAACTATAACTATAACTATAACTATAACTATAACTATAACTATAACTATAACTATAACTATAACTATAACTATAACTATAACTATAACTATAACTATAACTATAACTATAACTATAACTATAACTATAACTATAACTATAACTATAACTATAACTATAACTATAACTATAACTATAACTATAACTATAACTTTTTTTTTTTTTTTTTTTTTTTTTTTGGTGAAGAAGGTGGAGATCTTCATAGACACCCAGTCGCCATGTTGACTGGGTAGTGTGAGATTCTTACTCACTAAAACCACCTCCTATGCGCCTTGCCTTTCCCCCCCCGGAACCACCGTTTGGTATTACTTCGGGAGGAGGCTGTGCTCATGCACTCATCTCTATGAATTGCTACTTCTTTGTTCTTCTCTCCATCTTCGTTGGAGCATCGTGAGTATTTTGGTAATAGCAGAATTAACCGCATTCCACGTGCTCTCTTTTTCGCACATTCGTTGAACAACGTTTCCAGCGTTCACATCTGGGCTGATCTCCCGGTACATTTGTTCTCTTTCTTGGACAAAGCGAGGACAGTAGAAAACCACGTGCTCCGGCGTTTCCTCTATTCCATCACACTCAGGGCAAAACGGTGAACTTGCATGGCCGAATCTGTGCAAGTACCGTCTAAAGCAACCATGTCCGGATAAGAATTGCGTCAAGTGGAAATTGACTTCACCGTGCTTTCTTTGTACCCAATTGATTATATTTGGGATCAGTCTGTGGGTCCATCTACCGTTAGGGGTGCTGTTCCACTCCTGCTGCCACTTCCTCATGGAGTCGGCTCTTGCTGTTACTCGAGCTTCTCTATTGCTCTGTGTGCTTGTCGTTCTCAGATTGTAGCACACACTATCTTCGCTCAGAGTGATTTCGATAGGAACCAATCCGGCTATGACACATACCGCCTCCGCAGATATCGTTTTATAGGCACTGGCTACTCTCATCGCCGTCATCCGGTAAGTTCTGTTCAACAGTCTACGGTTTTGTTGTAATTTAAGCGCTGCTGTCCAAGCCGGACCACCGTATCGCAATATCGAAGTGGCTACACTGGCCAGAAGGCGCCTCTTACTACTGCTTGGCCCTGCATTATTGGGCATTATCCTAGCAAACGCCGTGGAAACTTTAGCCGCTTTTTCGCACGCGTATTTCACGTGGCTCTTAAAATTGAGTCGGTCGTCTATTATAACACCCAGGTATTTAAGTTCGCGTTTGGAGACGATAGTATGCGCCCCAACTGTTATTTCTGCCTGCTGTACTGCTCTGTGGTTGCTGATTATCACCATTTCTGTTTTGTGGTGTGCGATCCTCAGTTTAGCATCGTTCATCCAATCTTCAACAGTTTGTATTGCCTCAGTAGCCAACATTTCTACTTCCTCTCGGGACTTGCCTGTTACCGTCAAGGATATATCGTCGGCGAAGCCGGTAATCACTACACCCTGCGGAAGCTTCAACCTCAGCACTTCATCGTACATTCCATTCCATAGTGTTGGACCCAAGATGGAACCCTGTGGGACACCCGCTGTTATGTTAAATGACTCCTGTCCCATGTCTGTGTCATAAATCAAAACTCGGTTCTCGAAATAGCTTTTCAGGATCTTACAAACATAGTTTGGTACCGTCAGTCTGTGCAACGCTTCGGCGATAGCTTCCCAGCTGGCACTGTTGAACGCATTTTTTACGTCGACCGTAATTACTGCGCAAAATCGATTTCCACGTTTTTTCTGCTTCAACACTTTTTCAGCTGCTTCGACAACTGACAAGATGGCATCCACCGTAGATTTATTTTTCCGAAATCCGAACTGCATCCTCGAGAGTCCGTGTTCACTTTCTGTGCATCTCGACAGCCTGTTGAGGATGATCTTCTCTAACAGTTTCCCAAGGGTATCAAGGAGGCAAATCGGTCTATACGAGGATGGATCCCCTGGTGGCTTCCCTGGTTTTGGCAGTAGCACCAGTCTCTGCTTCTTCCACATGTCTGGAAAGTACCCCTCATCCAGGCACTTTTGCAGCGTTGCCCTGAAAATGTCAGAGTTCGCTTGTATTGCGGCTTTAACCGCCACATTTGGGATTCCGTCGGGGCCAGGTGTTTTGTTGACTTTTAATTTTCTTGCTGCCGTAATCAGCTCCTCTGTTGACACTCTCTCGACGCGTTCTTCATCATCGCCATATGGCGTTGCTGGCCAGGTAATCGGATCATGCTTCGGGAAGAGCCCTTCTACGATTTTCTTCAGCTTATCCGGACAGCTTTCACGGGGCATCGATGGGCCTCTGATTTTGGCCATCACTACCCTATATGCTGTGCCCCAAGGGTTCGCATCGGCATCGCGACATAACTCTTTGAAGCAGTTTCTCTTGCTGGATCTGATTTCGTGCTTAAGGGCGGCTTTTGCCGTTTTGAATAATTCTCTACGCTCTATTCTTTCGCTAGTAGTTCTAGCCCTCTGCATTCTCCTTCTCGCTCGGAGACAGTCCGAGCGAAGGGAGTTAATCACCTCGTTCCACCAATAAACTGGGCAGCGTTCGTTTTTCGGTGTTCTTTTTCTCGGCATGGCGACGTCACATGCTCTCACCATTATACTTGTCAATTCACTGGCGCTCGTGTTATTGACTGATCGTTCCTCTCGGAGTGCTTCCAGGAAGAGATTTTTGTCGAATTCCTTCGACTTCCATCTTCGACCCTCTGTTCTCATTATTCGTCTTTTTACTAAGTTCTGGCTGCCGACGGTATAGCGAATTGCTTGGTGGTCGCTGTGAGTATAATCATCACACACTCTCCAATTAATGTTTGATGCCAGTGTCGGACTGCAAAATGTGACATCAATAATTGATTCTCGACCATCTCTATGGAAGGTGCTGGTGCAACCTTCATTGGCCAGTCTCACATTCAGCTTTGCCAGAGCTTCCAGCAGACTAAAGCCCCTCGTGTTGGTAAATCTGCTACCCCATTCCACTGCCCAGGCATTGAAGTCTCCGCCGATGACTATAGGGCTCCTTCCTACGAGATCTTCGGTTAGATTGTGGAGCATCTGATCAAACTGCTCTATCGTCCATCTCGGGGGGGCATAGCAGCTACATACGAAGATTCCATTTATTTTGGCTATCACGAACCCTTCATATGCGTTGGATACCACTTCCTGGATGGGGTATCTTCCCGTTGTCTTCACTGCAGCTATTCTAGCTTTGTCGGTCACCCAGTTTCCGTTATCTGGAGGTACTTGATACGGCTCTGCTATGATCGCTACATCACATTTGGTTTCTGATGCGGCTTGCCATAGCAATTGTTGCGCCGTGTCGCAGTGATTCAGGTTTATCTGGGTTACCTCCATTTGGTTATTGCTGCCATCGCCCTTTTAAAGACCGGACATCTCGGTCCCCCTGTAGCGTGGTCCTTCTCTTCCTCAGTCGTGCAGAGCAAGCACCTTGGGGGCTTCGTACAATTCTTTGCCAAATGCCCCTTGTCGCCGCATCTTATACAGAGCTCCGATCTGTCAGGTCCTTTACAGTACTTTGCTTGGTGGCCAAAGTCCATGCATTTGAAACACCTAGATACTTGCTGGATAGCTCTCAGGGAGCACACCGTCCATCCGACTTTCATCTTACCAGCCTCCAACAGCTTGCTGGCTGCGGTTCTTGGCAGTCTTAAGGTTGCTATTTGGGTATTTCCAAATGCTTTCCTCAACCTGATTGATATGGGGACTTCTCCCAGCTTAAACTGTTCATTCAGGGCTTCTTTCAATTCGGTATCTGTAGTGATCTCATCCAGGTTTCTACATTCTACCACTGTTTCTTGGGACAGAGCTTTCACTTTCGCTGTTTCGCCCAACGATTTCTCGACAAGCTCTTTATAAGTTGAGCTTTTAATCGTTGGGTCCTTCTTTAATTCGAACAGCAATTGTCCATTTTGAGTTCGCCTTACTTTGGCCACGTTTTCTCCGAGATTTTTCAGGGACGGATCCTCTTTTACTTTCCGCAAGATCTCAGCATATGTTGCAGCGCCCGCTGTAGCCACAATCAGAGCGTCCGGCTTTGGCCTCTCCAGCCTAGGCTTTAATTTTTCTTTCTTCTTCTCTTCTTTTTTCTTTCTTTCGATCTTTTTCCACTCATTTATCTCTTCGTTGTTCTGTTTGCTTTCACCATTAGCCACTTCGCTACCATCTTTCTGTTTCTTTGCTGCCCTTTTCTCTTCAGGAGTTAGTCTTTTCCTTTTCGCGGTTAACGGGGTACTGTCACTCATTGGTGTCGAGATCGCTTCTATCGGCTTACTCTGCACATTCTCTTTCAGTGCGTTCTCCGCCTTTTCAGCTTTTGCTCTCCAGAATTGTTGCTCGCGTTCGGCTGCTGCAAGCGCCGATTTGATTTTAATCGTCAAGGTCCTTATGACGGCGTGAACGTTACTGCGAGGCTTAATGTACTCGTAGAGTTCATCAGATGCCCTTTTGGCCTCACCCAGCTTAGTTTTCTCGTGTTGCAGGTTTGGCTGCTCTCCGATGTATTTATCGCTTGTGGATTTTGGTGCTGGTGGTTGGCTCAGCGGCGGAGATCTCATCACCTGTCCCCTTCTGGCAAAGATGCCTACCTCTTCGATTTCGCTCTCGATTTCTGTTGAATTTGTTTGGAAACTCATTTTTGTTGTTGGGTCCCAACTCCGGGCCGCTATCTCCGCTCGTTGCACATAGTCGCTATCAGTGATCCCATGGTTATCTATGCAAGCAGTGAGGCCATGCAGGGGGTTGACACGGTCCTTCATGGGGACCGTGTTCAGAGCCAGATCAGCGCAAGTCAGGAATGTGACATCTGACGCCTAGTACCTAGTGCCTAAGCCTAGACGAGCATCGAACGTACCCGAAGACTTGCCAAGTTATTACCGGGACGGGGGCAACCGCGCTATTAGCCCACACGCCGTTTCAGGAAGGTGTCACCCTTCCTTACTCAGGGAACAGGATAGCACGATTGTCAGCCTTTAGCGTCGAAAGTAGTTCTCATCCTTAACATGTCCGTTTTCCGTGTCGTACCAGTATGTCGTAATCAGGATCTTACTGGCGTCAACCCTGATGTGCTCGGCACTCCCTACGTTGCTCCTGTACACGGTATTTCCCCCGTGCAATCTCCATAGGCTTTACCGCGCCCTTACTCGCGTTGTCACCCGATTAGTCGCCTTCTACGACAGGGACAGGGACCAAGACCCGAAGTGCTATTCTAGGCCGGCAGCTCCACGGCAGAGCTATAACTATAACTATAACTATAACTATAACTATAACTATAACTATAACTATAACTATAACTATAACTATAACTATAACTATAACTATAACTATAACTATAACCATAACTACAACTACAACTACAACTACAACTACAACTATAACTATAACTATAACTAAAATGTACTCCAGACCACACTGGGCAACACCAATTGTTCCTGTGAAGAAATCGCAGAACCGGGTGAGGATTTGCGGAGACTACAAGCAGACCGTAAACCCGAATCTCGTGGTGGCCTACTGTGGACGAGCTATTTGCTTCGCTCGCAGGAGGAATCAAGTTTAGCAAGATTGATCTCGTCCAAGCGTACCTGCAACTAGAAGTGACTTCGGAAGATCGTGAGATACTCACGTTGAGTACCCACCGTGGTCTTTACCGACCGAATCGACTGATGTACGGTGTCGCATCGGCACCAGCTATATGGCAACGACAGATGGAGGCCATACTGCAAGGAATAGAAGGAGTTAGCGTTTTTCTGGATGACATTAAGATCACGGGTGGAACGGATGAAGTTCATTTGCGTCGTCTAGAAGAGGTACTTCGGCGACTGAACGAATGCGGAATACGGGTAAATAAGAAAAAGTGTGAGTTTTTCGTGGACAAAATTGAATACTGCAGATACGTGATCGATAAAAATGGAATTCATAAGATTCAGGGAAAAGTACAAGCCATCCATGAAATGCCAAGGCCGAAGAACAAAGATGAAGTTCGGTCTTTCGTAGGATTCGTAAATTACTACGGACGATTCTTTGCGAATTTGAGTACGGTTCTGTATCTTCTCAATAACCTGCTCAAAAACGATGTTCCATTCAGATGGACTAAACAATGCGAAGATTCTTTCAGGGAAGTGAAAGAACAGATGCTATCCGACAATTGCCTTGTTCACTATACACCTGAGCTGCCACTGTTGCTTGCTACAGACGCTTCACCCTACGGTGTAGGAGCGGTGTTAAGTCATGTGTACCCCGATGGCACGGAACGCCCAATTCAGTTCGCGTCCCAGACCTTGACTCGGGTGCAGCAGAATTATATGCAGGTGGACAAGGAGGCATACGCTATAATTTTTGGCGTGAAGAAGTTTTTCCAATATTTGTACGGGAGGAAATTTACTTTGCTAACCGATAATCAGGCGATCTCGAAGATCTTCGGGGAGCACAAAGGATTACCGGTCATGTCTGCATTGAGGATGCAGCATTACGCTACCTACTTGCAAAGCTTCGATTACGAAATCAGGTTTCGTAAATCTACCGAACATGCGAATGCTGATGCAATGTCATGAATTCCGTTGAAGATTACTGATTCCGAGAACGAGATCGAAGAATCCGATGTGGTGGAATTGAGCCAAATCGATACGTTACCGTTGACTGCAGCCGAGCTGAGTCAAGCAACTTCCCAGGATCAAGTGGTGCAAAAACTAATCCAAGGAGTCAAGCACGGTCAATCAGTGGAAGCGAAGGATTGCTTCGAGGTAGAACAGAGCGAGTTCTCCCTACAAAAAGGATGCTTACTTCGGGGAATTCGTGTGTACGTTCCTGCTGCTCTCCGGAAACGTGTTCTGGAGGAATTACACTCTGCTCACTTTGGTGTTACGCGTAAAAAGTCGCTGGCAAGAGGATACTGCTGGTGGCCATGATTAGATCGAGAAATCGAGGAAATGATTGCGAATTGCGCTGACTGTCAGTCGGTGCGTGCGGAACCTACGAAGATGAACCTTCACTGCTGGGAAACTCCGAGTGAACCATTTCAGAGGGTCCATGTGGACTTTGCGGGTCCATTCATGGAAACCTACTTCTTCATATATGTGGATGCCTTCAGTAAGTGGCCGGAGATCAAGATATGCCGATCCATTACAGCTGAAGGTACCGTAGCTATGTGCCGGAAATTGTTCAGTACGTTCGGCATTCCCTCAGTTTTGGTGAGCGACCATGGCGTCCAGTTTACTTCAGAGGTCTTCCAGCAATTTCTTAAGATGAATAGGGTGGTACATAAGATGGGAGCACCGTATCATCCAGCAACAAATGGACAAGCTGAGCGGTACGTTCAGACATTCAAACAGAAATTGAAGGCGTTGAAATGTTCAAAGTCGCAGCTGAATCTGGAACTATCCAACATTCTTCTTACCTACCGGAAGATGATCCATCCATCTACGGGGAAGTCACCATCAATGCTCGTGTTTGGTCGACAAATTAGATCAAGGCTCGACCTATTACTGCCGAAGAATGAAACTTCAAACAAAGCGGATATGTGCGCAAGTTCCAGGATGGTGACCGTGTACATGTGCGAGATTTTCTATCCAAAGACAAATGGATGTTTGGAAAGATCGCCGAGAAGCTTGGGAAGCTGCGATATACTGTGCGTCTCGACGATGGACGCATCTGGGAGCGTCATATTGACCATATAGTCGGTGTGGGCGCTGAACTACAGGAGAGTTCGGTGGACATTCCTAGGGAGCAGTTTATTGAACGTTACGTACTAACCATGCCCACTACTTCTACTGTCAGTTAGTTTTTCAGTGCGCGTCAGTTAGTTTTTCACTCTCGCTATGAGTAAGTTCGCCTTCCGCGATAGAAATGAATATTGTATTCTTTTAGACAAATAAAATAGATTCCGTTTAAACTGTTGTGGATTATTTATACTCGGCCCGTCACAACAATTAATTTCTTCCCCTTTTTCCTATTCTCAAAAATTCATAACATTTGAACTGCTAGAGCGATTCAGATGATAGATATATCAAATTAAAGCCTAGAAATTTTTGGAAAAATATTGCACTTGCGAAAAAACAGGAAGTGGGTTATATCTATGGTATAACCGCAAGGGTGACGTAGGACTATCGTTGATTTAGAGATCATTTGTTTGAAGTTGAATCTAAATCCATCCTGAATGAATGAATAAATAAATATTTGGGTGACTTCAAAAACGAGAGTGTTACTTTGAAGACTCAAGGTTTTATGCATCCAATATTGGATACAAAAAACCTTGTTCTGAAGAATAATCTTCAGAAGCTTTCCTGTTAACTGCACTTGATTGACAAATCATAAAACCAAATGTATGTGGTCGCAGTATTATATGGATAGGAAACATTAAAATAAACTCGCTTGAATGTAATTTTCAATTCCAAGGGGAACTGGCAGATTATTTTTCAGCAACGATCATTTCTTTCCAGGTTTCCTCTCGATAACCAGCAAACGAAAAGAGTTGCGCGCGTGTATGTGTGTGTGTGTGGCAGCTGCTTCTATGTCTTCCCGAGGAACCGTATTTCGATGCTGATACTCTCTTGGTCACCTTCTCTTCTCCTTCTGATCGATCGGCTTTTCTGCGCTCCCTCACAGTTAAAACAAACTGATTGCATTTAAGGTCAGGTCAAGCCAGGTAATGAATACCTCGATCCCTCGCCGTTCAGCTCGTTCAGTAACGATGTTGTCTTGTCGATGTCCTCAGGCGTCGTGCACAAATTACGTAACTCAAAAATCCGGATTTTGAACCTCCCCCCCTTTCGTAACGCAATTTCCTATCTAAAATAAACAGAAAGTAACGCAACATCTAACCCCTTCCCCCCTTATCGCATTACGTAATTTGTGCACGACGCCTCACGAAAATGTATTGGATGTATTCTTCAATTCCCAGGGAACTGACAGATTATTTTTCAGCAACGATTAGATCTTTCCGGAATTTTCTCGATGCTGTATGGCATCCAAACGAAAATTCTCGTTTCAGTTCGGCCTGCAAAAAACTTTTCTGAACTCTAATCCATCAAATTTGGAGCCCTGAAAAGGGCCGTTGATTATATGCTAAGCTAATATAGCACCCTCTCCTTGGATTCGACGGGCCAGCTGAATGTCCTTGGGCATGATGTGACGCGTTTTACGTGGATAGCACACAAATTTGTATCTTCGAATAAGCCTCCTGCAGCGTCATAACCGCGGAACTTTGGAAGCGCAAGTCGGTTTTGAAGTCCTGAGCAATTCCACGATCCAAAAGCTGCAAAGGTAGCTTGCGGATCAGCAATTCGGTCGACTTCCGATAGCGATGAATTTCACGCAAAGGTCCCGGTCGATAGCGATGTGGCTTCTTCACCTATCCTGCGGCTGGTGCGCTTATCCGAGCTGCTTTCGTGTGCCTTGCCACTGAAAGACTAACCTGCTATCTGCTTGGTCCCAAACAAACGAGTCGTCACGGTGCGAGAGTAGAGTAAGAAATGAACGAAAGCAAAGGAAGCGTCATTTTATAACCTGTTTTCGAAGCTATCATTAAGCTATTGAATCAATTTTCCGACTCAATAAATAGCAACATTGGACATTTTATCTTTTGTATGAAATGATTATCACTGTTCCGTTGATCCGAAGCAGAATGAATCACGCTTAAAGAAGGAATGGATATTTTCTTGGAATTTACTCAGCAAAAATAATGCCCTTTCCCTACACTTAAAAACGACAAACGGTAAACAGTTTCATTAAAGTGATTTCTTCGATATGGGGATATATTCACTACATCATGTCATGTATTTCATATTCTTCATTATGAAATCCATATCCATGGCACCTATCGGTATCGAATTATCATCGACACCACGATTTTCGCTAAATGCTCCTTTCAGTTCGGCCTGTAAAAAACTTTTCTGAACTCTAATCCATCAAATTTGGAGCCCTGAAAAGGGCTGTTGATTATATGCTAAGCTAATATAGCACGCTCTCCTCGGATACGATGGGCCAGCTGGATGTCCTTGGGCATGATGTGACGCGTTTTGCATGGATAGCACACAAATTGGTATCTTCGAATAAGCCTCCTGCAGCGTCATAACCGCGGAACTTTGGAAGCGCAAGTCGGTTTTGAAGTCCTGAGCAATTCCACGAACCAAATGCTGCAAAGGTAGCTTGCGGATCAGCAATTCGGTCGACTTCTGATAGCGACGTATTTCATGCGAAGTTCCCGGTCGATAGCGATGTGGCTTCTTCACGCTTCCTGCGGCTGGTGCGCTTATCCGAGCTGCTTTCGGGGTGCCTTACCACCGAAGGACTAACTAGCTGTCTGCTTAGTCCCGATGAAACGAGTCCTCACGGTGCGAGAGTAGAGTAAGAAATGAACGAAAGCAAGATAAGTGTCATTTTATAAAACATAAAAGAATCGAATGTAAACCCCACCCTCTTTATTATATAAGCTTACTGTATACTCACGAATATAATACAGTCAGCGCTCAACTTCTAAGCGGAACAAACGTATTGTCCTGCTAGAAGTCACACGCCAGCTATATTTTTCGGATTTTCGGATCGATTTTCGGATTGTTATATATATTGGTTTCATCATTATTTTGTTTCGTGAAGTTCTCCCGCCGCGAATATCGCCGCGATGAGTGTTCGACGCGAAAACACGTTTCGCATAGATTATGCGAACGTGCCGAGGAAGCCTTCATATGAGGAGCTTCACGACTTTGTTGCTTCCGAGCTGGGCCTGTCGTATGAGCAAGTCCTTCGTCTCCAGCCAAGCAGAGCACTTGGCTGTGCCTTTGTAAAGGTCATCGGCCTAGAACTAGCGCAGAGAATAGTGGCAGAGCACGACAACAAGCATGAGACAGAAGTGGGCGGTAAAACATATAAACTTCGTATTACATTGGAGGACGGGGCTGTAGAGGTGAAGCTGACAGACCTATCCGAAGATATAACAAACGAACAAATCGCTGAATTTCTCAGCGCCTACGGTGAGGTACTCTCGGTTACCGATCAACTCTGGGACAGAAAATATCGCTTCGCTGGACGCCCGACTGGTGCTCGTATTGCGCGCATGATGGTAAAGCGCAATATTGAGAGCTACATCACCATCGACGGTCAAACAACGAATGTGACGTACCCCGGCCAGCTGCAGACATGCCGCCACTGCTGTGAATTTACACACAATGGCATCTCCTGTGTACAAAACAAGAAACTACTTGTGCAGAAGACATATGCCAATGTAGCAAAGCAAAAGGGTTCACAACCTTCTGCTCCGAAACCTACCTCATCGAAACAGAAGACCATGTCTGTCGCACCTTCGACAACGAGCGCCGCTGAGAGAGGTAGACAACAGACACAACCACCGACTCAACAACAAAATCCAACCCAACCTTCGCTCGCTGCTCCGAAGCTGTCCGCGAAAACAAACCTTCCCGAACAAAGTACCTCTCTTATGGCACCACCGCTGTTGGTAGGTTCAATCAGCCGAATGGTTACACGTCAAAACAACGATGGAAATGAAACAGACAACTCGTCAGCTTCGGGAAGCAGTCGGAGAAAGAATAGTAGTCGTCCTCCAGGCAAGAAGCAACGACAGAACTATGCTGACGATATGGGCGAGGAGATGGACAGCGAAATATAATGTCTCTCACGAACTATAACATTACCACGATCAACATCAACACCATCACCAACTCGACAAAACTCAACGCACTACGGACTTTTCTACGAAATTTGGACATCGACATCGCACTCTTGCAAGAGGTAGAGAACGAACAACTTCTCTTGCCTGGTTATAACGTCGTTTGTAACGTGGATCACTCACGCAGAGGAACGGCAATAGCGCTTAAAGAGCATCTGCGTTTCTCATATGTCGAGAAAAGTTTAGACGGACGATTGATTGCGCTACGGGTGCAAAATACGACTATTTGCAGTATTTACGCTCCCTCTGGTACGAACCTCCGAGCGGAGAGAGAGCGCTTCTTCACCAACACTCTGGCTTACTATCTTCGTCATAACACAGAACACACATTGATAGCAGGTGATTTCAACTGTGTGTTAAGGCAGCGTGATGCGACTGGATACAATCCCAGTCCCGCTCTTCTATCATCCGTGCAACAACTGCAGCTCCACGATATTTGGGAACACCTCTGCCCGAATGTGCCCGGTCATACATATATTACACAAACTTCATCTTCACGCCTTGATCGTATGTACCGTGGACCTACAGAGCATAAGCCGTGGACTACAGAGCATGTTGAGAACAACCAACACCCACGTTTGCTCCTTTACTGTTCACAAAGCCGTTACGGCGCGAATCTGCCTCCCGCAATCAGGTCGCGAACCTGGTCGTGGCTTTTGGTATCTCCGTCCTCACCTATTAACACCAGATAACATCCACGAGTTCCACGTGCGCTGGCAATACTGGACCCGCCGGCGTAGACATTACCCATCGTGGATGCAGTGGTGGCTGTCGTACGCTAAACCTAAAATAAAATAATTTTTCCGTTGGAAGTCGAAGGACGCTTTCGACGACTTCAATCATCAACATCAACGTCTGTACACAGAACTACGGCTAGCGTACGATGGCTACTACCACAATCCTGCAATGCTCACCACTATAAATCGGGCAAAAGCGAAAATGTTGACTCTTCAGCGCAACTTTACGCAAGCATTTATCCGTATAAACGAATCATACATCTCGGGTGAGCCTATATCAATGTTCCAATTGGGCGACCGGCGAAGGAAAAAAACAACCATCACACAGTTACGTGACGACGACGACCAACTCATCGTCGACCCTGCTGCGATAGAACAGTACATGTTTGATTACTACAAATCGCTGTACGCTGCGGACCAGACAGAAAGAGACACAACGAACACATTTGAGTGCGAGAGACTGATTCCAGAAAACGATCCAATAAGTGAATCTTGCATGGATGAAATAACTCCGTCCGATATTATCACAGCCATCAAGACAAGCAACCCGAACAAGTCACCCGGCAATGACTCTTTGCCACGAGAATTCTACCTTAAAACATTTGATATCATCTGGAGAGAGCTAACTCTCGTTATAAACGAAGCCCTGTCGGGAAACTTCCCGGCTGAATTTGTTGATGGTGTGATCGTCCTCGTGAAGAAAAAGGGAAATGGTCAAACAGCGCACTCGTATAGACCGATCTCGTTACTAAACTTCGACTATAAAATCCTCTCACGCATTCTTAAGCAGCGTCTAGAGAACGTGATGAGTGCTCACCATGTGCTAACCGAAAGTCAAAAATCCTCAAACTCCGGCCGGAATATTTTCCAGGCCACTCTCGCGCTTAAAGATCGTATCGCCCAGCTGATCAAAAGTAAACAACGTGGCTTACTGGCATCATTCGACCTCCTCACGCTTTCGATGTCGTCGATCGGACCTTTCTCTTCCAAAACATGTGCTCGCTCGGATTCAATCCGAGTTTCGTTTGTCTACTCGCCAAAATCGGAAACTTGTCTACCTCTCGACTTTTGCTAAACGGGCGTCTGTCGATAGCATTCCCCATCGAGAGATCTGTTCGCCAGGGAGATCCTCTCTCCATGCACCCTTTCGTCGTCTATCTAAACCCATTGCTTAGACGGCTGGAGGAGATATGTGATTCAGACCTCATCGTTGCGTACGCCGACGATGTGTCGGTAATCAGCACGAGCGCAACAAGAATGGAGCAGATAAGAGAAACATTCCAGCATTTCGAACGTGTCTCTGGAGCAAGGCTGAGTCTGGAGAAATCTATCTCGACATCAGTGGGCTATACTGACGTCATGCCACTCACCATGCCGTGGTTGCCGAACGAAAACACAGTCCGCATTTTGGGAGTGACTTTCGCTAACTCCATACGGCTGATGAACAAATTAAACTGGGATACGCTTGTTTCTACATTCTCTCGACTGGTTTATCTTCACTCACTTCGTACATTCACCTTGCACCAGAAAGTAATACTACTGAACACATTCATCACGTCCAAAATTTGGTACCTTGCATCCATTCTAACACCGACTGCCGTTCATGTGGCAAAGCCAACTGCGACGATGGGAACGTTTTTATGGCGGGGATTCGTAGCACGAGTTCCAATGCAACAGCTGGCGCGGAGAAGTGAAGCAGGCGGCTTGAAACTACAGTTGCCAGCTTTCAAATGTAAGGCGCTGCTGCTAAATCGACATGTGAGTGATATCGTTTCCCTTCCCTTTTATATGTCCTTTTTTACCCAAAGAAATCCACCCCTCCCGCTGATTGTCCTTGTTTAAAATTCATCCTTTCTAATCTTCCTACACTCCCTCCACATATCCAACAAAATCCCTCCGCCGATACTATTCACAACCATTTAATCGCACAAACGGAAATCCCAAAGGTTTCTCGTGAGTATCCAGCGGCAGACTGGAAAAAAATATGGACGAACATAACAGCTCGACAACTGAACTCGAGTGAGCGAAGTACCCTTTTCTTGCTGATCAACGAAAAACTCGAACATAGAAAACTGATGTACCGTATGAACAGAGCCGATGATGAAAATTGTGCGTTTTGTAACACTAGTTGTGAAACTTAGCAGCATAAACTCAGCGAATGCGTACGAGTAGAGCTAGCATGGAGAATACTGCAACGGAAAATAACAGTGCTGCTTGGTGGATGGCGCAGACTCGAGATAGCAGATTTGTTACGACCTCACTTAAGGAATATACCAACAACAACAAAAATTCTAATTTTGAAAATGTTTTTGAAATACGTCATCTTTATTATGCACAGTAATAATGCTATTGATGTAGATTCACTAGAATTCGAGCTGAGAAACGAAGTTTAGAATAATTATTTTGTAATTACTGTTTTTTAACTTCTGGAAAAATAAAGAATTTATACACCGACAAAAAAAAAAAAAAAAAATAAGGGTGGGATTTAGATTCTATACTTTTATGGTTTATAAAATGACGCTTCCTTTGCTTTCGTTCATTTCTTACTCTACTCTCGCACCGTGAGGACTCGAGCTCGTTAGTCTTTCGCAGACAGCTCGTTAGTCATTCGGTGGTAAGGCACACGAAGTCAGCTCGGATAAGCGCACCAGTAGCAGGATAGGTGGAGAAGCCACATCGCTATCGACCGGGAACTTTGCGTGAAATTCATCGCTATCAGAAGTCGACCGAATTGCTGATCCGCAGACGAAAATTGCAGCATTTGGATCGTGGAATTGCTCAGGACTTCAAAACCGACTTGCGCTTCCAAAGTTCCGCGGCTATGACGCTGCAGGAGGCTTATTCGAAGATACCAATTTGTGTGCTATCCATGCAAAACGCGTCACATCATGCCCAAGGACATCCAGCTGGCCCATCGTATCCGAGGAGAGCGTGCTATATTAGCTTAGCATATAATCAACGGCCCTTTTCAGGGCTCCAAATTTGATGGATTAGAGTACAGAAAAGTTTTTTACAGGCCGAACTGAAAGGAGCATTTAGCGAAAATCGTGGTTTCGATAATTATTCGTTACCGATAGGTGCCATGGATATGGATTTCTTAATGAAGAATATGAAATACATGACATGATGTAGTGAATATATCCGAAGAAATAACTTTGGTGAAACTGCATTATAAAATTATTTGTGTACGAATGCCGCAATCGATAGTCGACTCTAATTTGCGCTGGGTAATTTCCTCGGAGGACTCGATTCCTCCTTTGAACATTAATAATCTCTTTCTGGCAAAACGATGTGGTATGAATCACATTATTTGAATGATAGAATGAAGAAGTTTTCTGCCAATTTCCTTCAACCTCCAAACGTATCTTTCTCCCGTTTGTCGTTTTCGCGTTCGCTAATCCTTTCTCACAACACCCATTTCTCGTTTGAGAAATTGTTGAGTAAACATTGTTTGCCAGTGCGCGTAGAGCGGGAATTCCTAAAGATTCATTGCACCTCTAATAAATTGCCGAAAGACGTGGTCTTACGTTGATCGCACTTGATTGAAAAATTCCAAAACGAAATGCATTTGGTCGCAGCATTATATGAGTAGAAAGCAAATAATCGCTCGAAAATGACATGATTTTCGCGATGTGAAACATTTTCCGTTTTTCATGATGGGAAAAAAATATTCAGAAGCTTTCCTGTTAATTGCGATTGATTGAAAAATAACAAAACCAAATGTATTTGGTTGCAGTGTTGTATGGATAGAAAACATTAAAAGACGGGTGGGTAATGTCTGGGACATAACCGGAGTGACGTAGGACTATACACAGGGGACAGCTTTTGTTAAATATATATTTTAAATATATTGTTTTATTTTCTTCTCCTACGTGAATACCTACCTATCTACCTGAAAAATGGATTAGTTTACTGTTTACTCTTTATGAATATGTTGATGGTTCTGAAAAGAACCTTTGGTGTTGTGTTTTTGTTATCACTCGATATTCCCATCTTGTTCGGTTAAACCTTCCTGTTTAGCTATTGCGTTTGCCACTCGCCACAGCTTTCACAGTTGGAAAATTTCTTCCCATCCAGCTTGTGACATGTTGTTCAGTAAATTACATTTAATGCGACGTGCCGGAGAAACACTTTGCCACTCACTGAAACTAATTGTTGCCTTGATGAGCGCCGAACCGAAGCTGCTCTGTTCTTGATGCGGGTTTTCTGATTGTCGTGAGCAGCTTTGCAAGCCAACTCGAGCACTCCGAAGGCCGAAACTCTATAATCGCTGTTAGGTATACTGTTCGGCCGTTCCGTTCGGCCTAGTTACCCTTGCGGAGCAATCAGTGAATGCGACCAACAGGGAACTGGAGACCTGCACGGTTCGTGTGAGACTTTGCCTTTCCCTTAACTTGTCCTCCTTTGTTACGTCCACGATGCCGATGCCGTACAACCACACGGGTTTACGGTTTGAAAGAAAATAAGATATTTTTTGGGGTCCGCGTGTTTTATACTCTAGCGGTACACACTCACAGGATAGAGACAAATCGGTAGACTTAGCCAGAGGGACGAGTCCAACGAGGCGAACGAATGAGCGTTAAAAGGGAGCGATGGCAAAAAATACATTCATTACGATTTGTTCGCTCGTTGGATTCACATGCAGGCTAAAAAGGGTCCTTTGCAGGATCACAAAATTATCTTCAATCTAAAGAGTTTATTGTTTTGTTATCACTCGATATCCTCATCTTGTTCGGCTAAACCTTCCTGTTTAGAGATTTGTTGCCACTCGCCACAGCTTTCACAGTTGGAAAATTTCTTCCCATCCAGCTTTGTCACATGTTGTACAGTAAATTACATTCAATGCGACGTGCCGAAGCGCCACTCAGTATCGCATTGGAGGCGATTTTAACCTGTAATTGAACATTTGCGATGACAGTGGTACAGTGTCGACTTTCAATGTGGGGTCATAATTTGGATCTCTATGTTTACAAAAATTTCCAACTAAATAAGTCGCATTACATGTCCGTCCAATTAGCTTAATGTCGAACTAATTGTAAATTACTGTACTTTCAATCTGGAAACAATTTAAGAATTGGTGAAAATTGAATAATCAGGAAAGTCCCCAACTATCAATAAGCTCAGAACAACTGTCAAATTCACATACTCATCAGATCCTGGCAAACAAATTATGAAAAAATCAATTTGTGTTTTATTATTATTTTGGATAATGTTTTAGAAAGCATTGAACTGTATTTCCTAAACTCTTTTTTGGAAGGTTTAATGGCCCTGAAAAGCGCCTTGTTTTATGGAATGGTTCCAATTTAGAAAACTTAGTACTCGTGGTATTGAAGAAAACCATTTCGAACGCCCTCGATGCCGCCTTGTTCTGGATTTGCCACCAAAGCAGTTTGTATAAAGAACAAACTTTTTTCTTCTGCTACCTGATGCCGTTTTGCGATTGCGTTTGCCATTCGCCACTCGCTGCAATGCCTGTTGTCTTGATGTCCACCGAACCGAATGTGTTCTGTTCCGAATGCGGGTTTTCTTATCGTCGCGAGCAGCTTTGCCAGCTAACTCGATCACTTCGGCGGCCGAAACTATATAACGCCGGCTAGGTGGACTGGTGCACTGGTACTAACGCGCTCGGCCTAGCTACCCTTGCGGGGAACTCCAGATCAACACGGTTCGAGCGGGATTTTGCCTTTCCCTTCACTTTTCCTCCTTTACCATGTCCAGACATGGCTGCTTGGGTTGGTTTGTTGATGTGTTGTGATGCGAACCGATGTGGTGTACGGTTTGAATGAGAATGATCGTTACGGCAGCGGAGCGGGGATTTTTAAGCTGACTGGCTGGCTCGAGAGTTACGCATGTGTGAGAATGCGACCAATGTTTCGTTCATTTTTTTCTCTTTCCTTCCCAATCGTGCTTCATTCTATTTCGCTGCTGCTCTGGTTGCCCGTTTTGGTCGGTACGATTTGAGGAGCACAAAATGGACCAATCAAAAATGGGCACATAGTGCATTTTGACAATGCTTGATATTTCACAATTATTCGATTATTTATCTCAAGAAAAATGAAATGTTATTCGTTATGATAGATGCGTAGATATATTTCCTATCAATCGATGCAAAAACCTTTGCGATCTATTGAGAAATACTCGAGTTATAAGCATTCCAAATCTTGCATTTTTTCCTACTTGTTCAGTGCCTAGATTTCCATTTCACCCCCTATATCTTCCGGTTAGACGTAGTTCTACGTCAAAATAAACTCTTTCGCATGAATGTATTTTTCAATTCCCAGGGGAACTGGCAGATTTTTTTCAGCAACGATGATAGCAACGAGAATTCCGCGCGTGTATGTGTGTGTGTGTGTGTGGCGGCTGCTCCGATGTTTCAAGCGGAACCGTGGCATCACTCTCCTCCTGATGGATTCCCTTTTGGCCTTAGGTGCACAAACAGGCTCTTGGTGACACCGTCCATCAGCGTTTTCATGATAAACGAAATTAGCTTCACAACAACAGCGACAACATGCTCCAAACGCTGTTCAATCATAACTGAGTGGGTTTACGAGCGGCGCTCGCTTATATACCGATTTTTGATTTCAATAGCCTGTTTTGAAAGCAATTTAAAGACTATTGAAACAAGTTTTTGGATGAAAAAGTAACAAGTATATGACACGTAGACATTTTATCTTTCAAATGAAGTGTTTATCATACCATTTCGTTCAGTTGTTTAAGAGCTATTAACGCTCAAAATCTCGGTCTCCAGCGTAACGCTTTCGTTCTCGAAACTTTGGTTTTACACCCCGGTATAGAAATGAAAGACGTAGTCCTACGTCAAAAAATAATTTTGTTTTATTGAATCCCATTCGCGACCTGACCTGCCTTTGGTTTCTAGCGTGGACGGCTGTGCCATTTGGTTATACTACCAGAACGTACGCGGCCTGAGGACGAAAATTGATGATCTCTATGTGGCAGTAAGCGATTGCAATTACGACGTCATTATGTTGACTGAAACCGGACTTGACGATAGCATCAACTCCCTGCAGCTGTTTGGAGTTGAGTTCAATGTTTTTCGCTGCGACCGAAGCCCTTCCAACATTGATAAGTCTAGATTTGGTGGAGTTCTCATCGCTGTAGCTAGTCGCTTCACTGCTGTAGCATACGAGCAACGGAGGTTCTTTGGAACAAATTTGTGTCGCTACTACAATACGTGGAAAAAGGTTGTTACTTTGCGTAGTATACATTCCACCCGACCGAAGCCGCGACGTAGGGGTTTATGATTCTCATCTGGCTTCCGTGCGTGAGCTGTGTGACCGAGCGTCCTCTGATGACACAGTTTTAGTATGTGGTGATTTCAATCAGCCCCATATTGCGTGGGAACCGCATGCCGATTCAGTTGTTAATCTGAACCCCTCTTTGACCTCTACGGCGAGTGCTGTTCTAGTGGATGGAGTCTCCTTTCTCGGTCTTCAGCAGAATAACTTCATTCGCAATTCTCGGGGCCGTACACTTGATCTGGTTTTTTGCGCAGCCGACATCAACATAACTATCTCCGAATCCGTTTCGCCGCTGCTAGCGGTGGATCTGCACCATCCTCCGTTAGTGCTGTCTTTATCGGCTAAAGGTGGATCTCTGTCGACTGCTGAGGATCTAAGCAAAAGCGAACGACCGCTGAATTACGCTAAAATCGATTTCGCTGCACTTAATGAGTTTTTGAATAGCTACAGTTGGAGTGCCCTTGGCCAGGACGTTAATGGCATGGCGACACGTTTTTGCGAAATCGTTTGTAGCTGGCTCTTAACAAATACTCCACGGAAAAACCTTTGATATCACCAGCATGCATGGAGCACTCCACTTCTTCGCCTCTTACGGCGCAACAAAAATTCTTGTCAACGCAAACTGCGACGTCGACGAACTGCTGAAACTAAGCATAACTTTCAACTTGCGAGCAATGCATACCGCAGCCTTAACGCCTCTCTTTATAAATCGTACGTGCTTCGTGTGCAGACAAACTTACGTAGGAATCCAAGGAGTTTCTGGAATTTTGTCAATTCGAAGCGTAAAACTACAGACATCCCATCTAAGATGAACTAAGATGAATCAGAACCCTTGAGGATTGCCGTCGACTACAGAGCTTGCTTGACCAGTTCGTCAGTTGGTGCCAATTGAATAAACTTACCATATGCATCGCCAAGTGTGTGATCATGAGCTTTCACCGAAAAAAACAGCCAATTATATTCAACTACACGATCGACGATTTGATTTTAGAGAGAGTCAGTCAGGTTAACGACTTGGGCGTTGTTCTCGATCATAAGCTAACTTTCGACGCACACCGATCTGCATTGATCACTAAGGCTAATCGTCAGCTTGGATTCATATTGAGAATCTCTAGGGACTTCACTGATCCCTATTGCCTAAAATCGCTGTACTGTTCTCTTGTTCGGCCGTTTCTCGAGACTGCATCGGTAGTATGGATCCCTTACCAGCATATGTGGAGTATCAGGATTGAGCGGATACAAAAATGTTTTATTCGAAGAGCGCTCAGGCATTTGCCTTGGCGTGATCCCCGGAACCTACCGCCATATGTAGCCAGATGTCGCTTGCTGAATCTGGATGCACTTGAGAGACGAAGGCGTATTCAACAAGCTACTTTCATTGTCAAGCTTCTTTGTGGTGAAATTGATGCGCCTCACCTGCTCGAGATGGTAAACTTTCGTGCTCCCAGCAGAATTCTACGATCCTCGTATTTGCTGCAACCGCTTCCACATCGATCATCGTTTGGACAACATGAGCCGATCTCGGGAATGATCCGTACGTTCTCGTCAGTAGAGCAGTTTTTTGTTTTTGGGGAACCATCACTACGCTTCAAAAACAGAATTGTGAAATCCGATGCGTTCAATGGTGTGTTTTAATGTTTTAGTTTTAAGTTTAAATTCATTAAGACTATGTCAGATGAGTTTTTTATCCAAACAACAATAATTGTGATTAATAATTGTATCTGTTTTTTTTTTTATAAATAAAAAAAATAATTTTTTGCAAGTGTGAAATTATTGACTTGAATTAACTATGTCGATTATCTGAATCGGTTCAGTAGATCAAAAGTTATGAATTTTTGAAAAACGTAATTTTTTAAAAAAAGGAGAAACATGATTTTTTGAACCATCGGTTAAATTTGAAAAATCATAATTTAAAAACGAAGAAGGACACATTTTTGGATATGTTGTCTAAAAAATCCTCAGCTTTCGAGAAAAAATATATAAAAATGTAGCGCCCTTGAATGAAAACTATAAAGAACAATTACGAACAATAATTGGCATGGAATATATATATATATATATATATATATATATATATATATATATATATATATATATATATATATATATATATATATATATATATATATATATATATATATATATATATATATATATATATATATATATATATATATATATATATATATATATATATATATATATATATATATATAGTATATAGTATGGTGTTAATTTCCCCGGCAGCTAAAAAGATGTTTACTAAGAACTAATTGACGTCAACGTTTCATTACCTTGTAAATTCTAGATACAATACCAACAGAGGGTATTTGAAAAAATGACTTTTTACGGGGTGTGTTCGAAACTGAAAAAAAAAGAAATTTATTCAGAAATCATATTTTTAAGTTGTTTTTTAAGCGTACATACATTATTTAGTCGTATAATTATTGTATCATTCAATTTATTCCGATGAGAATGCTTTAAAATATTTCAACTGATGCTCTTACAACATTTTAATTTTTTTTTCAATGTTCAGTTTCTATGGCGAAGCTTCATTCGTAAATTACACATTTGTCATCATTGGTGGAATACGACCATAAATGTTGTTATGAATAGAACAGCAAGTTATGATTACAATACATATGGGTTTATTTTGATAATGCATTATACATAAGCCGATAAAAATGCATTATAATATTTGTCCACAGCGTTTCAGCGTGTATATTTATATTTTATTCAATTTTCAGTTCATAATTTCTATCCCATTCGCCGTGTTTATCATGATGATGCTAACATTATATACGAACCTCCCACCTTATATATGATGTCTCCCACCCTCTTAGAGACAACTTAACAATATGTTCAATTTTTAGAGCGTAAACCATCTGTCAATTTTTTCACTGTTTACATTTTCTTGCCACAAATCGTTGCCACTTTTTTCTCTCAAGTTCCACTTCTCTTCTCTGGTGAAATGTTTTGGGGACGTTTTTTTTCTAACGTCGGTGAAAACAGTTTTGCTAATGAAGCTGGCCAAATGAAAACCACGTAATTATGATCCGCTAGTGCTGGTGATGAATGTAACGGTGAAGCAATCTGCGCTTCGTGTTGATGATGGACGTAATCTACTGAGTCAACTACCGGCTTAATAGTGGAGAAGGCATTACGGTTTCTCACGAGGTTTCCTTTCCGGTTGAAATGTAACGATGTATTTCTATCAAAATAATCCTGAAAATGTGTATGAAAGGTTTGCTACACTTTTGGTTTTCAATAATTCAAATATACTCTACAGATACGGGAACCACTATTCGGAACTAGTTTGTCATCTCCGCAAAAATCGACCTCAGAAACGTTTTTACAGACGCGCTCTGTAAAAACGTTTCTGAGCGCGTTTGTGAAAACGTTTCACTCGTATTCAGGCCGCCTTTCACTGAGTAGCGCATTTTTAATGTCCACTTTCCCAGATATAATATTTTTCCGAACGAAATAAAAACAAACGAAGTCACAGTCACGCAAATGTTTACTCCTGCGTTTTGAAAACATTCGATAAAAAGTGGAACGAAGAGTTGCCAGATGATTTTTAAAAAAATATCTGTACACTGAGAGGAATAGTTAGTAAATACGACGAATTTTTGGTACATGTTACCAATTCTCTAGTCATTTTCTACCCTACTAATCATTGGTACATATTACGAAAGAAAAATGGTAGGCACAAACGTCAAACAAACTACGATTTGTTGGTCCAACATTGGTGCAATATCAGTGAAAATTTTGCTTCTCATTTGTGAGAGATAATCATCAGGGATAATAAAAATGTTTTTTAATAATTATTTTCAATTTAAAAAAATATATTTGATTACATTTAACTCCACATACGTAGAATACATTATAATAATAATATATTACTTATTCTATCAGCAACGTACACGAGGAAAGTTCCCGTTCCTCTTCCTGCTGCATCGCACTAGTTTACATTATTTAGGGAGTGTCGGTAGCACCAGCACGTTTCATCCGCATTTTCTTCTCTCTATGTGTCTCTATGAAGAAAAGAAATACATATGTTAATAATATTAAATATGTATATATGTAATGAAACGTAACATCAACAAAATGCTTACCTCCGAATCGCTTCATCTCCAAAATAGAAATGGCGATTGCAAAGTGCGCACATCACAGATGTTAGGTATGGCAAAAAAACAAAGTTACTAATGGTATGAAGTAAAATCTACGAATCTCTGGTAGGAACGTTCATTGCGTCTGACATCGCTTTTACGCAATTTTGGTAATATTTACAAAACATTTGTATATTTTACCAATGTTTTGGCTACTAAAGATTTGGTAGCTGCTTTTACTAAACTATTTCTCCAGTGTATAAATAATGTGGAAACATCTGTAAAAGTTACGGATCTGTAGAAATGTCTTTTAACGTTGATTCTCACAGATTCATTAATACCAAGGCGGTATAATAAGGTGTAACGTTATGTCAGAACTGCTGTTCAGCCATTACTTGAGTTCGAATTGACAGCGACCAAACGAACGGCAAGAGTTTTCCGAGAAAGAGGATAACAAATGGCATGCAATGATGAGTGCATACCGCTATGTGTTTGCTGCGCATAAACGTTGGTTTTGTTTACGCTGTTGGCATCATTGTTGTGTTTCGGTGACTGCTGCAAGTTGTTGTCTGCATTGCTGTTTTACGGAACGTGAGGGTTGTTGCTGTTGCTGCTGGGATTGGCAAATCAGCGATTGTGGGAGCTTTGCTAGTGGGTATATGAAAGGGTCATTACCGGCGGGCTTGTGCCGTACTGCTCTAAGTTCCATTCGCTTTGGTGGAATTAGTCGTTGGCGACCCATTAGGATTGAGTGATAGCGATACGCTGTGGATATCCATGCATATCGTTTCCCGGCGACTGCTGCTTTAGCTGGAGACTCACCTGATCGTGCGGGTTGTGAGACACAACAGCTAGTTCGATTGAAACTAGAGGTGTGCAAATCAGCTCATCATGATGAACAGCTCTGATCATATCAGCTCATCTAAATGAGCTGTTCTTTATGAACAGCTCTTCAGCTCAGTTGTCAGAGCCGACTTTCAATTTGGGTCCCAAACTCGATAGCCACGAAGCCAGTTTGAAAATGTTAAAATTCAAATGAAATTTTTCACACCATATTATTAATTACTTGAAACACGTATTCCAGACTATTATTTACAACAGACTCGGCGAGTACAACATTTCCGACATTTTTACTGAGGCTTTACATTACAATAGAAAGTTTTCTTCAAAAAAAAAATCTTATGAGATTTTTGCACCGCCTGCAAACAAAGTGTTTTTCATTGAAATAGAATACTCATTTGATACACAGAAGTTAATTTTCATTAATAATTTGAATTTTAAAAACGTGTTCATTCTGCCTGAGAGCCAATTATTATTTTTGGCGCCCCCTAAACTGGTAAACAAAGCTCAATGCCGTCAACGCGAATATAACAGTTGAAAAGACGAGGGACAAATGAAACTAAACTGATGTCTTAACACGAAGAGCGAGAGACGGTCAGTTCATTTGAATCTTACAGCTCACACACTCTCTTCAATTCTACAGCTCTTTTCTCTCCTTCATCATCATCAAAGTGAGCTGAAGAGCTGTTTGATTTTTTTTGCGAGCTGTTCCGCGTCAACTCACTTCAAAGAGTCGATTCTTCGGAACAGCTCATGAGCGGATGGCACATCTCTAATTGAAACCGGCCCAGTGTATGTATATGTTGGTGTAGACCGCTATGTAGCATAAAAATTAGACCTAATTTGTTTATAAACAAAAATAGTCGCTGTCATTTTTTATCCCCTCTCGCATCTTCCATGCCTTATCATCATACTGTCGAAAACGAACCACCTGTCAATTCCAGCTCCTTGCATTAATACTTTGTACATCGCAATGCACGTAAGATTGTTTTTTGTATATTCTTGTATACTTTGTATATGTGTATTTTGCATATATACAGCCATTCCATGTCAAATCGATATAGTGGTTCTCAGATTTCGATGAAAAGTGGTAGTTTTGTTCGTTATCGCAAAATATTAGACCCGTATTTTTTTTTATTTTTTCGTTAGGGTGACCATTTCCATTTTAGGGTGGTCCGAAAAATCATTTTTTTCCCCACTGAACCGATTATCGACCCATCTAATTGAAGCCAATTAGCTAGCTCTTTATTAAAAAAATATTGAACTCGCAAAAAAATGGATTTTATTTTCGTAATTATCGATTGTAGTTGTTTTTTTTTTTTCATATTTTTCTAGAAAGCTGAGGATGTTTTACATGACATATTTCGGTTTCAGAATTTCAGATGAAGACGACTCAAAGGGACCTTTCCTTAATCGGATTTGGCGATTAACAACACACTTGGCCTTCCATTTTTATTTATATAGATATATAGATAGATAGAAGATATAGGAATGCGTTGTTTTGCCTGAAAAACCATTTCCACTTTTGAACAAAGATCAACTTCGCTAGATCAATTAGCTAACACTTGTAATACTAACCTCGAGCCAACCGCGAGTAATCGGTTACATATTACTAACATAGTTGTAAGCAAACATTGTAGAAAAATTGAACTCCCGGCCCCGTTAGGCTGACGCCATATGAGCCTTAATAAAATATATATTTTGGATAAAAAAAAAAAAAAACTTCGCTAGCGCAAATATCGAATGGACTAACACGGGTTTTCCGCTTACGAATCGATTTGGCCTCCATTTTTATTTATATAGATAGATATAGGCTAACAGTGCGAGGTTGAAGGGATGCTTAAGGACTGGGAAGAAACGGTCTCCGTTATCGCTTGGATGTAGTCAATCTTAATATTTCTCAAAGATGTTCAGTTAGGGCTTTGAGAATCAACTCATTGTCGTTTGCTCGAAAGATACCCCTCTAGGAGAGTCATTTTTAAGGAAAAACGACGCACAAGTTGCCATCCGCATATTTGCTAGAAAATGATTTGCTGGGCACCGGCAGCGCTAATTCGGTTTACTTGGTTTGTGTACAAGGACGTGTACAGGTTATTATTACCGAACAAAACACCAACAGAATGCAAAAGATACGAAGTACTTTCATCGGCCACTGAGCGATGCTATGCTCACGACATCACTGCGGTGCGACCTATTTTGAGCACATAACCACTGTGGTTACGCCGGGCGGCAAAATGATAATGAATGTATCAAAAAATAGGACTAACGTCATGTGTATTGATATAAACTGATTATAAAAACTTTTTTATGTATTAAAACTATGAAAAATGTCATACAGTGAGTAAAATATTTTTGATTTGATGAATACCCAACAAACATTAAATCGCATAACAAGCGTATATATAACATCATAAGCCCTAAAATTTGGTTGGCATATGCATGCAAAAGTGGAGGCCATATACATGCATGGCAAATGCTTACCGAATTTGTTTGGATGAATATGCAACTTTGGCCGGCTATAATAGCGATTATGTTGAAATTGAATTGTATGAATATATTCATGAATTGTCAAAGCACCATTGTCAATGCCATACTCATATACGATTTATTACAGACATAGAAAAAAAAACAAATGGCGCAAAATATTTTCGTGAAATATTTATTATAGCCTCACAAATCGCCATTTTTATATATGAGTATTTATGTTTGTAGAAATAATAATTATTTGATTGACTTGTGTTGGGAGTGGAATATGAATGTTTAAAATGGCACAGATTGATGTTTGGTGAAAACTGCTCCGATGTGGGTTCGAACTCCGGTCGTCTAAATTATCATCCACCAGCTGTCTCGCGCGGCTATCTGAAATTTAATTCAACAGCGGTTAAAACTTTCGAGTGCATCAGCATTTCATTGACATTTCAATATGATGTAATATTCAATAGGATCTAATATGATTTACTGTTTCATGATTTTCTTCAGCATGCAACACGATTTACTACAGTACTGAATCGATTTAAATTATACGCTTATACGACACACAAACTACATCAGCGTAATACCCAGTAAACATTAAATCGTATAATTTTGCACGTGCCAAGTCTTACAAGAAATCCGAATAAATCATAATCGCATATAATATTAATCAAAGTATGTATCGTGTATATTTGAAATCGCATTAAATGTAAAAACTCGATTTTAAATACCATTATCAAATTAAGTCGCAATTCGGTATAATAAACATCAATTTTATGATGCACATTGTCGTAAAATATATTTAAGCCGCATCATATGCGTATATTACGTTGATGCAGTTTGTGTGTCGTATAAGCGTATAATTTAAATCTATTCAGTACTGTAGTGAATCGTGTTGCATGCTGAATAAAATCATGAAACAGTGAATCATATTAGATCCTAATAAAGAACATATTACATCATATTGAAATGTCAATGAAATGCTGATGCACTCGAAAATATTAACCGCTGTTGAATTAAATGTCAGATAGCCGCGCGAGATAGCTGGTGGATGATAATCCAGACGACCGGAGTTCGAACCCACATCGGAGCAGTTTTCACCAAACATCAATCTGTGCCATCTCAAACATTCATATTCCACTCCCAACACAAGTCAATCAAACAATTATTATTTCTACAAACATTTTTTACGCCATTTTTTTATATGAGTATTTAACTCATATAAAAAAATGGCGATTCGTGAGGCTATAATAAACATTTCACGAAAATATTTTGCGCCATTTGTTTTTTTCCTATGTCTGTAATAAATCGTATATGAGTATGCCAAAAGTCGCTATTATAGCCGGTCAAAGTTGCATATTCATCCAAACAAATTCGGTAAGTATTTGCCATGTATGTATATGGCCTCCACTTTTGCATGCATATGCCAGTTAGGCGCATTATATGCCAACCAAATTTTAGGGCATATGATGTTATATATACGCTTGTTATGCGATTTAATGTTTACTGGGTATACGCATGTGATGCGGATTAAATATATTTTACGACAATGTACATAATAAAATTGATGTTTATTATACCGAATTGTGACTTAATTTGATAATGGTATATAAAATCGAGTTTTTACATTTTAAGCGATTTCAAATATACACGATGCATACTTTGATTGATATTATATGCGATTATGATTTATTCGGATTTCTTGTAAGACTTGGCACGTGCAAAATTATACAATTTAATGTTTGCTGGGTAGAGCCTCTCATTTTTTAGAAACCTGTGAACTATTGTTATATCCAAAAAGTCTGCAACAAAAATAAAACATTGATGGGTCTTAGCCTAGGGGCACGGACGGGATCTTGACATAGGCCTGTGATTGTGGTAGTAATTGCATTTGAATTGATTTTTTTTTTTTGACGTAGGACTACGTCTAACCGGAAGATATAGGGGTGAAATGAAAATCTAGGCACTGAACAAGTAGGAAAAAATGCAAGATTTGGAACGCTTATAACTCGAGCATTTCTCAATAGATCGCAAAGGTTTTTGCATCAATTGATAGGAAATATATCTACGCATCTATCACAACGAATAACATTTCATTTTTCTTGAGATAAATAATTGAATAATTGTGAAATATCAAGCATTGTCAAAATGCACTATGTGCCCATTTTTGATTGGTCCATTTTGTGCTCCTTAAATCGTACCGACCAAAACGGGCAACCAGAGCAGCAGCGAAATACAATGAAGCACGATTGGAAAGGAAAAACAGGAAGTGGGTTATATCTATGGTATAACCGCAAGGGTGACGTAGGACTCTCGTTGATATAGAGATCATTTGTATGAAGTTGAATCTGAATTCATTCTGAATGAATGAATATTTGGAGAACTTCGAAAACGAGAGCGTTACGTTGGAGGCACAAGGTTTTATGCATCCAATATTGGATACGGAAATATCCTACTGATGGGGAAGAATAATCTTCAGAAGCTATCCTGTTGATTGCGATTGATTGAAAAACCACAAAACCAAATGTATTTGGTCACAGTGTTACATGGATAGAAAACATTCAATTAAACTCTTTCACATGAATATATTTTGAAAATTCCCAGAGGAACTGGCAGATTATTTTCAGTAACGATTAGTTATTTCCACATTTTCCTCGATACTGGAAGCTCACCAGTGGTTAATTCCAACTCGATAACCACCTGTTAATAGCACTTGATTGAAACATATTTGGTCACAGTGTTACATGGATAGAAAACATTCAATTAAATTCTTTCACATGAATATATGTTGAAAATTCCCAGAGGAACTGGCAGATTATTTTCAGTAACGATTAGATATTTCCACATTTTCCTCGATACTGGAAGCCCACCAGTGGTTAATGCCAACTCGATAACCACCTGTTAATAGCACTCGATTGAAACATATTTGGTCACAGTGCTACATGGATAGAAAACATTCAATTAAATTCTTTCACATGAATATATTTTGAAAATTCCCAGAGGAACTGGCAGATTATTTTCAGTAACGATTAGATATTTCCACATTTTCCTCGATACTGGAAGCCCACCAGTGGTTAATGCCAACTCGATAACCACCTGTTAATAGCACTTGATTGAAACATATTTGGTCACAGTGTTACATGGATAGTAAACATTCAATTAAATTCTTTCACATGAATATATTTTGAAAATTCCCAGAGGAACTGGCAGATTATTTTCAGTAACGATTAGATATTTCCACATTTTCCTCGATACTGGAAGCCCACCAGTGGTTAATGCCAACTCGATAACCACCTGTTAATAGCACTTGATTGAAACATATTTGGTCACAGTTTTACATGGATAGAAAACATTCAATTAAACTCTTTCACATGAATATATTTTGAAAATTCCCAAAGGAACTGGCAGATTATTTTCCAGCAATGATTAGATCTTTCCGGAACTTTCTCGATGCTGAATGGCATCCTAACGAAAAGAGTTCTGCGCGTGTATGTGTCGATCCTTCGCCGTCCACCTCCTCCAGCACGTTAGGCAACGATGTTGTCTTGTCGATGTCCTCACGAAGAATGAATGTGTCTCACTACCAGAATATCGCTTAAGTATGCTTTTTGTGTGTGATTAAATCGAGAGAAGGTGTGGTTTACAATGGCAATTTGGAAGGCAAACTAGAGGGGAATGAACTCTCTGAGCTCGGAACTTTCGGCGACTGAGCAATAATCGATTGCGGGCGCATACAATATTGGATACGGAAATATGCTACTGATGGGGAAGAATAATCTTCTGAAACTATCCTGTTAATTGCGATTGATTGAAAAACCACAAAACCAAATGTATTTGGTCACAGTGTTACATGGATAGAAAACATTCAATTAAACTCTTTCACATGAATATATTTTGAAAATTCCCAAAGGAACTGGCAGATTATTTTCAGTAACGATTAGATATTTCCACATTTTCCTCGATACTGGAAGCCCACCAGTGGTTAATGCCAACTCGATAACCACCTGTTAATAGCACTTGATTGAAACATATTTGGTCACAGTGTAACATGGATAGAAAACATTCAATTAAACTCTTTCACTGAATATATTTTGAAAATTCCCAAAGGAACTGGCAGATTATTTTCAGTAACGATTAGATATTTCCACATTTTCCTCGATACTGGAAGACCACCAGTGGTTAATGCCAACTCGATAACCACCTGTTAATAGCACTTGATTGAAACATATTTGGTCACAGTGTTACATGGATAGAAAACATTCAATTAAACTCTTTCACATGAATATATTTTGAAAATTCCCAAAGGAACTGGCAGATTATTTTAAGTTACGATTAGATATTTCCACATTTTCCTCGATACTGGAAGCCCACCAGTGGTTAATGCCAACTCGATAACCACCTGTTAATAGCACTTGATTGAAACATATTTGGTCACAGTGTTACATGGATAGAAAACATTCAATTAAACTCTTTCACATGAATATATTTTGAAAATTCCCAAAGGAACTGGCAGATTATTTTCCAGCAATGATTAGATCTTTCCGGAACTTTCTCGATGCTGAATGGCATCCTAACGGAAAGAGTTCTGCGCGTGTATGTGTCGATCCTTCGCCGTCCACCTCCTCCAGCACGTTAGGCAACGATGTTGTCTTGTCGATGTCCTCACGAAAAATGAATGTGTCTCACCACCAGTATATCGCCTCAGTATGCTTTTTGTGTGTGATTGAACCGAGAGAAGGTGTGGTTTACGATGGCAATTTGGAAGGCAAACTAGAGGGGAATGAACTCTCTGAGCTGGGAACTTTCGGCGACTGAGCAATAATCGATTGCGGGCGCATACAATATTGGATACGGAAATATCCTACTAATGGGGAAGAATAATCTTCTGAAGCTATCCTGTTAATTGCGATTGATTGAAAAGCCACAAAACCAAATGTATTTGGTCACAGTGTTACATGGATACAAAACATTCAATTAAACTCTTTCACATGAATATATTTTGAAAATTCCCAAAGGAACTGGCAGATTATTTTCAGTAACGATTAGATATTTCCACATTTTCCTCGATACTGGAAGCCCACCATTGGTTAATGCCAACTCGATAACCACCTGTTAATAGCACTTGATTGAAACATATTTGGTCACAGTGTAACATGGATAGAAAACATTCAATCAAACTCTTTCACATGGATATATTTTGAAAATTCCCAAAGGAACTGGCAGATTATTTTCAGTAACGATTAGATATTTCCACATTTTCCTCGATACTGGAAGCCCACCAGTGGTTAATGCCAACTCGATAACCACCTGTTAATAGCACTTGATTGAAACATATTTGGTCACAGTGTTACATGGATAGAAAACATTCAATTAAACTCTTTCACATGAATATATTTTGAAAATTCCCAAAGGAACTGGCAGATTATTTTAAGTAACGATTAGATATTTCCACATTTTCCTCGATACTGGAAGCCCACCAGTGGTTAATGCCAACTCGATAACAACCTGTTAATTGCACTTGATTGAAACATATTTGGTCACAGTGTAACATGGATAGAAAACATTCAATTAAACTCTTTCACATGAATATATTTTGAAAATTCCCAGAGGAACTGGCAGATTATTCTCCGTAACGATTAGATATTTCCACATTTTCCTCGATACTGGAAGCCCACCAGTGGTTAATGCCAACTCGATAACCACCTGTTAATAGCCGCGCGTATATGTGTGTGTAGCAATGTCTTCCCAGGGAACCGTTTGTGGCATCACTCTCCTCCTGATAGATTCCCTTCTGGCCTATGGTGCACAAACAGGCTCTTGGTGACACCGTTCATTCGCGCTTTCATGATAAATAAAGAGCTTCACCGCAACAGCGACAACATGCTCCAATCGCTGTTCAATTAGAACTGAGTGGATTTCCGAGCGCCGCTCGCTTATATACCGATTGGTGATTTCAATAGCCTGTTTTGAAAGCAATTTTAAGACTATTGAAACAAGTTTTTGGATCAAAAAGTAACAAGTATATAACGCGTAGACATTTTATCTTTCGAATGAAGTGTTTATCATACCCTTTCGTTCAGTTGTTTAGGAGCTATTAACGCTCTAAATCTCGGTCTCCGGCGTAACGCTTTCGTTTTCGAAACTTTGATTTTACACCCCGGTATAGAAATGAAAGACGTAGTCCTACGTCAAAAGAAAAAATATGAACGAAACATTGGTCGCTGCCTCACACATGCGTAATTCTCGAGCCAGCCAGTCAGCTTAAAAATCCCCGCTCCGCTGCCGTAACGATCATTCTCATCAAAACCGTACACCACATCGTTTCGCATCACATCAGATCAACAAACCAACACAAGCAGCCATGGTTGGACATGGCAAAGAAGGAAAAGTGAAAGGAAAGGCAAAATCCCGCTCGAACCGTGTTGGTCTCCAGTTCCCCGTATGTGTATCCGCCAATTGCTCCGCAAGGGTAGCTAGGCCGAGAGCGTTAGTACCAGTGCGCCAGTCCACCTAGCCGGCGTTACATAGTTCCGGCCGCCGAAGTGATCGAGTTAGCTGGCAAAGCTGCTCGCGACGATAAGAAAACTCGCATTCGGAACAGAACACATTCGGTTCGGTGGACATCAAGACAACAGGCAGTTGCAGCGAGTGGCAAACGCAATCGCAAAACGGCATCGGGTAGCAGAAGAAAAACGTTTGTTCTTTATACAAACTGCTTTGGTGGCAAATCCAGAACAAGGTGGCGTCGAGGGCGTTCGAAATGGTTTTTTTTTCCAAACCACGAGTACTAAGTTTTCTAAATTGGAACCATTCCATAAAACACGGCGCTTATCAGGGCCATTAAACCTTTCAAAAAAGAGTTTACGAAATACAGTTCAATGCTTTCTAAAACAATATCCAAATAATAATAAAACACAACACATTGATTTTTTCATAATTTGTTTGCCAGGATATGATGAGTATGAGAATTTGGCAGTTGTGCTGAGCTTATTAATGGTTGGGGACTTTCCTGATTATTCAATTTTCACCAATTCTTAAATTGTTTCTAGATTGAAAGTACAGTAATTTACATTTAGCTCGACATTTTGCTAATTTGACGGACCTGTAATGCGACATATTTAGTTGAACATTTTTGTAAACATAGAGTTATGACCCCACATTGAAAGTCGACACTGTACCACTGTCATCGCAAATGTTCAATTACAGGTTAAAATCGCCTCCAATGCGACACTGAGCGGTGCTTCGGCACGTCGCGTTAAATGTAATTTACTGTACAATATGTCACAAGCTGGATGGGAAGAAATTTTCCAACTGTGAAAGCTGTGGCGAGTGGCAAACGCAATCGCTAAACAGAAAGGTTTAGCTGAACAAGATGGGGATTTCGAGAGATAACAAAACAATAAACTCATTAGATTAAAGATAATTTTGTGATCCTGAAAAGGACCCTTTTTAGCCTGCATGTGAATCCAACGAGCGAACAAATCGCAATTAATGTATTTTTTTGCCATCGCTGCCTTTTAACGCTCATTCGTTCGTCTCGTTGGACTCGCCCCTTTGGCTGAGTCTGCCGATTTGTCTCTATCCTGTGAGCGTGTACCGCTAAAGTACAAAACACGCGGATCCGCTGAAAAATATATCATTCTCTTTCAAACCGTAAATCAGTGTGGTTGTATGGCATCGTTTTACATTACATCGCATCAACGGATTGGTTCCGGAGCACCAGTATACCTAATAGCGGTTATAGAATTTCGGCCGGCGGAGTGCTCGAGTTGGCTTGCAATGCTGCTCACGACAATAAGAAAACCCGCCTACAGAACAGAGCACATTTGGTTCGGTGGCAACAACTAGTTTCAGCGAGTGGCAAACGCAATCGCAAAACGGCAGCAGGTATAAAAAGGAAAAAGTTTGTTTATACAGACTGCTTTGGTGGCAAAACCAGCCACCGTGAAACACGGCGCTTTTCAGGGCCATTAAACCTTTTAAAGAAGAGTTATTAAAAGTTATTCACAATACCAATGCATTCTAAAGTGACATAATATGATATATAATATGAACTGATTTATTTTGTTTATGCTTGTTTTTGAACTTATTGGTGGTTGGGGTCTTTTAAGTTGATCATTCAGTTTTCACAAACCCATGCATGTTTCCCGAATTGAAAGTGAATTACAACACATTGTATGCAGGATGGCATTCACGATTTTCTCGGTAGCAAGAACTGCTTTCTTTTGTTTATAACTGATGTTGAAAATTGGCTGAGGTTACATCTGCATTGTATAGAAACATAACTAAGGAGCAACATGATGAGTGATGTATTTCCTGCTGCTCTGTTCTTATTTTAAAGGACTTTCATCCGAAGGTCATCCGTCCCTGTATTCCGTGTCCGCCTATTGGTGTGTTGTGAAAATTTTTTAGGATACTTAGTTTTTCTTCACTGCTTTCTATCACACGCTTGGGTGTGTAGAGCACTATTTGCAAGTCTTTTAGTGAGTCGTTACAAGTCTTCTTGAAGAGTTGAACGCTGCATAATTGGAATATTGCGCTCGATAACGCTAGAGCTATCACGCTTATTCTCAGTTTCTTGGTCATATTTTCAATTTTTTGTAATAAGTTTCCTAGGGATTTTTCGTCATTGCTTGCAATTTCAGTGTATGTCGACATTTTTTCTCTATATCCTGTTTTGTTTGTTATTGCGCATTTTATTATTTCAGTTTCATTTTCACAAGTGATTTCATTACTTTCAAATGCGCGTCCGCATTGAAGTTTGGGTAGACTCTCCCATTCTCTAGGTTCGACTGCCTCGTACACTTTAAGTTGATCAGACTCGGTGTTGTCGAGTGCAGTGAAATTCGCTTTTTCGGGGTTATTTTCAATTCTTTGTGTTTTCCTAGTCATGGCTCTAGTTTGCATGGCCATCACTGTTTTCAGTGTTTCAGAGTCAATTTTTATTCTTGATAGGGCATCAGCCGTTACATTTAGTTTTCCTTGTAAGTATTCTACGTCGAAATTAAATTCCTCTAGATCCAGCCTCATTCTAGTGAGTTTTGATGAGGGGTCTTTCATAGAAAATAGGTAAACTAAAGGTCTATGATCTGTCTTCACAGTGAATTTTCTACCATAAAGATAGGGTCTAAAATACGTTATTGCCCAGTGAATTGCAGTCAATTCCTGTTCAATCGTTGATTTATTTGCCTCACCTTTCGTGAAGGCTTTGCTCGCATAGGCTATTGGAAGTTCTATTCCGTCTTGTTCTTGGGTTAATACTGCGCCACATGCCACTTGCGAGGCGTCAGTTATTAGTTTGAATTCTCGTGTAAAATCAGGAAATTGAAGTAACGTTGGTGAAATGAGTTCATTCTTTAATTTATTAAATGCTATTTGACATTCGGGGGTCCAGTCAAATTTTACGTTTTTTCTTAGCAGTTTGTTCAATGGGTGTGCTATTTCTGCGAAATTCGGTATAAACCTTCGATAATAATTACAGAAGGCTACAAAACGCCTGACTTCATCGGGAGTCGAAGGTGTGGGGTAATTTAATATTGCTGAAAATTTTGTTTGGTCGGGCTGTATGCCGACAGCTGAAATATTGTGTCCTAGGTATGTCACGTCGGGTCTAAAAAATAAGCACTTTTGGGGATTTAATTTTAGGTTATACTTTTGTAGTTGTTGAAATACATTTTCTAAATTGTTGAGGTGATGAGTTACAGAACATCCAACAACGATTATGTCGTCAATATAAAGAAATGCACATTGGGGAGGTAGTCCGCTGAGAGCTATGGACATCATTCTCTGGAAACTGTTTGGGGATATATTAAGGCCGAAAGGTAACCTAGTGAATTCGTAGTGGCCGTTAGACGTTGAAAATGCTGTGTATTTTTTTGATTTGTCGTCAAGTTCTATTTGGTGAAAACCTGACATTAAATCTAATGTGGAAAAGTATTTTGCTCTACCTAAATTATCAAGGATTTCGTCTATTCTTGGAAGTGGAAATTTATCTGGTGTAATTTTTTTGTTTAGTTGGCGGAAATCAACCACCAATCGCCATTTCTTATCTTGGTTGTTAGATTTTTTGGGAACCAGTAATATTGGTGAGTTATATGGTGAGATGGAATGTTGAATTATTTTATTATCGAGCATGTGATTAATTTGTTTATTTATTTCTGTTGTTTGGGCTTCAGGTGTTCTGTAATTTTTTATATATACTGGAGTTTTGTCTTCTAAACATATTTTTTGCTTGTAGAAATTGTTTGTTGTTAATGTATCTTTTTCCAAAGCGAAAATGTCGTTATAAGTTGTACAAAGTTTGATAAGTTTAGTTTTCGCATTGTCTGGTGTGTTTTCCAGTTTTAATTCTTTGAGTAGTTGGGTAATTCTATTCGGAGAATCCTGATTTATTGTTGTGTTAAGTTGATTAATGGAGTATTCGCTTAAAGGTATTGCTAGTGGTTTGAAATCTATTGGTATTGTTGTTTCACTTGTATTAGTGTTTATGAGATTAATATATGATGAATTTTTAGAGATTATTGAGTTTGCGCAGAATAGGCCTGGTTTAATTTCTTGTGCTATTATGACGGTATCCTCTTCTATGTTCGGTAAGAAAAATTGTTTTATTAACTGACATCTTGGTGGGATAACGTAATTATTATCCCAGTTATCTTGAATTGGTATCTCTATCTGCGTATTATCATAAAAGAATGTCATTAGCCATGTTTTCAGACATAGGTTACATTCAAATTTGGTTAGAAAGTCTCTACCTAAGATGCCATCAGCTTTTATTGGAAATTTATTGCTGACGATTTGGAATTGATGTGGAATTTCTATGTCATTGAATATAATGTTTGTGCATGTGCTTGCAATTGTTTCTATTTTTCCTTCTGTAACTCCGTTAATAATGCATTTATTGTTGGTGTCTATTATTTGCTTTCCGTTAATTGGGTCTTCTTTGATTATAGAGATGTCCGCACCTGTGTCGATTATTAATGTGCATGGTCTTTTAGTCATTCGCATTTTTAGGGTGACGAACATTGAACAAGTTACGTCACATTTGTAAATGTTTAACATCGGTTTCCTAACTGTTGGTTTCCCTCCAATGACATAACCGGCTCGGACTGGAGGTCGTCCGTCGGAATTTCTTCGTTTCCCGTCAATCGGATGTATTGTACCGGACGGTTAAAATTAGCATTGTGTTGGTTGTTGTGATATCGCTGCGTGTTATTATTTGTAAATTGACCTCGAACTTGGTTCTGTCGGCCCTGGTTGTTATTATTTCTTTGAGGAAAAGTTGAGTTGTTGAAAAATTGTGCGTTTCTGCGTTGTTGATTATTAAAGCTGTGTTGGTTTCTACCTCTGTTGGTAGAATTAAATGGATAACGCTGATAATTGCCCCTGTTAGCAGGGTGGTTGAAATTGTTATTGTATCGATTTGTGTTTCTGTTAATTTGCGAATAGGAGAGAATGTTAACGTTCGAACTTGTGGAATTTTCTTCCAGTGCTTTTGTTGTTGCATCTGAATATGAGTTGAAAGTACCCGCTCTGATGATTAGAGAGGTTTTTTCGTTTTTCAGTCCGTTAGCTAGGCTTTTTATTCCTTCCTTTGTTGCCAATGATTTAGCAACCTGTGTTGGAACTTCAATTCCGATGTACGCATTTTCTAATTTGTTGACCAGTATTTCGAGATCTTGGCAAAAATTTTCTATATTACCATTTTGTCTCAGACCGGTCATTTTTGCTATTATTTGAGCGGGGGGTGTGGATTTAATTGTCGATTTAAGGGTTTGAATGATTTCTTCCAAAGAAGATGGTGTGTCGGGGAAGGCATTTCTAGCTCTTCCTTCGAGTTTTGTTAAAATAACTGTTATGATAGTCGTTTTATTGTCATTTGTTTCTAGTGTTTTTACTAGGTTCAGTGCGTCCAAAAATGATTTTAGTTTGTCGATTGTTCCGTCAAATTGAGGGACTATGGAGGAAGTGAGTTTAATAGTTTCTGGAAGGTTTGCCATTTTTGATTTTATTTTGTTCAATCCTACTGTAAATAAAACCGCTAGTCCAATCTCTTTTAGGCTACGTCTTTTATACTGTTTATTACTAGTTATAGTTTCTCTAATATTTTGGATAGCTTCTTTAGCTGTTGATATGTAGTGGGTGCAGTCCGATCCCTTAATAGTATTTATATTTAGTTTTAAAATTCGTTTTACTTCGGCATATAATTGCTCTGCTTCTTGTAGTTTAGCCCTCAATGTAGTTTTTCTAAGATTTTTTACTATTTCTTGTTGGATCGTCTTGTTGATTGTTTGTAGTTTTTGGACGTTTTTATGTAACTTAGCTGTAGTTTGATCCATCTGGTTTTATACTAGGTCGGACGCCGCTTGCATTTTACGTGCCGCCTCCACAGCTTGAGCTGTTACCCATGTTTTGTAGGCTTTAAAAAGTTTCATGAGCGTTGTTATGATAATTACGCCTAGAAGAATACAAAGGATTGTTCCTTGGTATTCGTGCATTTGACCATGATTTTCTAAGTGGTTCAATATTTGGACCTGAGGGTCTCCTGTATTTGCTACAGTTTTAGAGCTAAAAAGACCCATGCTGGTCTCAAAACACATTGGGCAACAACTATCTATGTATTTATTTCGTTTTTTTTTTTTTGACGTAGGACTACGTCTTTCATTTCTATACCGGGGTGTAAAACCAATGTTTCGAGAACGAAAGCGTTACGCTGGAGACCGAGATTTTGAGCGTTAATAGCTCTTAAACAACTGAACGAAATGGTATGATAAACACTTCATTTGAAAGATAAAATGTCTACGCGTCATATACTTGTTACTTTTTGATCCAAAAACTTGTTTCAATAGTCTTAAAATTGCTTTCAAAACAGGCTATTGAAATCACCAATCGGTGTATAAGCGAGCGCCGCTCCTAAACCCACTCAGTTATGATTGAACAGCGATTGGAGCATGTTGTCGCTGTTGTTGTGAAGCTAATTTCGTTTATCATGAAAACGCTGATGAACGGTGTCACCAAGAGCCTGTTTGTGCACCTAAGGCCAAAAGGGAATCCATCAGGAGGAGAGTGATGCCACGGTTCCGCTTGAAACATCGGAGCAGCCGCCACACACACACACACATACACACATACACGCGCAGAATTCTCGTTGCTATCATCGTTGCTGAAAAATAATCTGCCAGTTCCCCTGGGAATTGAAAAATACATTCATGCGAAAGAGTTTATTTTAATGTTTTCTATCCATATAACACTGCAACCAAATACATTTGGTTTTGTTATTTTTCAATCAATCGCAATTAACAGGAAAGCTTCTGAATATTTTTTTAGCCCATCAGTGGAAATTTTCGTATCCAATATTGGATGCATAACATGCAAAACGGAAAATGTTTCACATCGCGAAAATCAAGTCATTTTCAAGCGATTATTTGCTTTCTACTCATATAATGCTGCGACCAAATACATTTCGTTTTGGATTTTTTCAATCAAGTGCGATCAACGTAAGAATGTAAGAATGTAATGAACGTAAGAATGCGAATGTCTTTCGGCAATTTATTAGAGGTGCAATGAATCTTTAGGAATTCCCGCTCTACGCGCACTGGCAAACAATGTTTACTCAACAATTTCTCAAACGAGAAATGGGTGTTGTGAGAAAGGATTAGCGAACGCGAAAACGACAAACGGGAGAAAGATACGTTCGGAGGTTGAAGGAAATTGGCAGAAAACTTCTTCATTCTATCATTCAAATAATGTGATTCATACCACATCGTTTTGCCAGAAAGAGATTATTAATGTTCAAAGGAGGAATCGAGTCCTCCGAGGAAATTACCCAGCGCAAATTAGAGTCGACTATCGATTGCGGCATTCGTACACAAATAATTTTATAATGCAGTTTCACCAAAGTGATTTCTTCGGATATATTCACTACATCATGTCATGTATTTCATATTCTTCATTATGAAATCCATATCCATGGCACCTATCGGTATCGAATTATCATCGACACCGCGATTTTCGCTAAATGCTCCTTTCAGTTCGTAAAAAACTTTTCTGAACTCTAATCCATCAAATTTGGAGCCCTGAAAAGGGCTGTTGATTATATGCTAAGCTAATATAGCACGCTCTCCTCGGATACGATGGGCCAGCTGGATGTCCTTGGGCATGATGTGACGCGTTTTGCATGGATAGCACACAAATTGGTATCTTCGAATAAGCCTCCTGCAGCGTCATAGCCGCGGAACTTTGGAAGCGCAAGTCGGTTTTGAAGTCCTGAGCAATTCCACGATCCAAATGCTGCAAAGGTAGCTGCGGTTCAGCAATTCGGTCGACTTCTGATAGCGATGAATTTCACGCAAAGTTCCCGGTCGATAGCGATGTGGCTTCTCCACCTATCCTGCTACTGGTGCGCTTATTCGAGCTGACTTCGTGTGCCTTACCACCGAATGACTAACGAGCTGTCTGCGAAAGACTAACGAGCTCGAGTCCTCACGGTGCGAGAGTAGAGTAAGAAATGAACGAAAGCAGGAAAGGAAGGAAGGTATTGAATTAGAGAGACTTTAAACTCTGAGAGTTCATTCGTCTCTTGCCCTTGAGGGCGGGAAATTTAACTAAAGGAAAACTAAAAAAAACTATTGCAAAATTCGTTATTCTCGCTCGACTCAGTCTTAGTAACCGCTATGGACGTATGTCGTATCGCCGCACCCTACACGGCTCTGGGGCCAAAAACACAACCAAACAATTGGAGCAGGGAAAAAGCCCATTTTAGTGTGCTTGAAGAGCTTGCTTCTAAAATGGGCGTAAAAACCTGCTCATCATTTGCTGAAATTAGAAGAGAAAACAAACGTAGTTTTATCAGTATAGGTAGATTTAGTAATTTGACATTAGATCTGATCGAATAAACCTGTATCCTTTAGGAACTAGATGGTCCTTTTTTGCTCGACGGCGTCGTCCGATAGTGCTGTCCTTATGGTGTCTGCAACCTGAAACTTTATTCTTGAAGCATTAAATTTAGGGCATGTGATTAATATGTGTTCCACCGTGAGTCTTCGCCATCAATCCCACTGAGTGAAATGGAGGACAATTCCCGGCCTTTAGAGAAAATATAATATTAGACTAGGAACTGCCGCTCACCCTACCATCTCAAAAATAAGGTGAGAGTCGGTTTCCGGTCCTACGATTATGAAAGTTATTTAAAGAAATAATCCGATTAAATATAATATGAATAAGTGAAAGCCTGAAGACCGCCCTCCGTCCCATCCCTCTTGAATAAGGCGGAAGGTGACTCCAGGTCTTTCGATTAATGAATTATTTTATGAAAAGTATGGTAAATAGTATCAAGAGATCGAGGGCTGGAGCCACCGTCCATCCTACCTCCCTCAAGAATAAGGTGGACGGCAACTCCGGGCCGTTCGGTTTAACTAAAATAATGTTGATTGATATAAAAATGCTGCAGATTAAAGGTTAAAATTATGTAATAGAAGTAATAATTTATTTGTTTTTATTATTACCCTTTGGAGGGCTGGAAACTTTCCTGGTGTGTGTGTTATTTGTGTTAGTGTTATTTTTATTTGGAGTGGAGTGGTATAGAGTGTTAGCATGTGATTGTTGATTGTTGTTATGTGGGTGTTTATTGTTGGTGTGTGTGTGTGTTGTTTCTTCCATTTATTTGATTTGTTTGTTCGTTCCTTGTCCGTTTTCGTTGGACTTCTTTGGTTTGCTTGTTTTCCTCATCAGAAGACTTATGTTCTTCAGAAGATATTCCTTTGTTCGAGATTTTCCTTTTATTTTTATTCCTAATTTCAATGTATTCCATTGGATTATCTGATTCCTCTTCGGTTTGCATGTCCTGTCTATCCTCTTCAGATTCTATATTCTTTGGTTCCTCCATTTCTTCTTCTTCTGATTCTTCGGAATCTTCTTCAGATTCATCTACCGAGCTTTCCGTTTCATTGCCTGAAGTAATGGATTGGCTATTATCCTGATTGGGTCTAGCGGAATTACATTGGCATTTGCATTGAGTGCAGCCATCTACTGTTGTTTGAATGGTATTAAGTCTGTCCTGCAGCACACTGGAATAGGTTATTTCATTGTTCTGGAGGTCATACTTTTTCCTAGCTTCGTTGTGAGATATTCCCTCATCTACTCTTATTCTGGTTATGTTGTTTTCTCTTACCCATATTGGGCACGTCCTGTTGGATGAGGTATGATCACCCTTACAGTTGACGCAAAATTCAGGGGATTTACAAATTTTGTTTCCGGAAATATTTATTTTGTGTTCTTTTCCACAGTTTTTGCAGAGTGGAGTATTTCGTCTGCACCGTTTTGTTGTGTGCCCAAAGCGGTAACACTTAAAACATTGCATGGGGTTTGGATAATAATTCCTAGTCCCTGCTCGAAGAAATCCAAAATTTATATATTCAGGAACAACAGTTCCACGAATGGTCAGAATTAATGTTGGTGTGGCTATAATCAAATCATTTTCTTTCCTGGTGATACGCTTTACCTCGATCACTTTTTGATCGGCTAGTTCTTTTAACAATTCGTCTTCCTTTAAATCTAGAACTTCACGACAGGTGACAACGCATTTGCGTTGATTTAGAGTCGGATGGTAAATAATTTCTATTGGGGTGTTATCAATTAGCTTGTTAATTGAAAGTAAATTTTCGATAACATCCTTTTCTCTTACTGAGAGTACATATTGAATTCGGTTTTTATCGTCTCGTTGTGGTCTTGCACTTTCTAAGGATCCTGCCTTGGCAACTGTCTTGCTTACAAGAAAGGGGTTCGAGGGGAGGGTATCTTCCCCTGTGGCCCGTAATAGAAGAATTTCAAGATCACCACTCAGTGGGTCAGCCCAAAATGGACTGGTCCGTTGGGTTGGTCTTCCACGGTAACGGTTTGTAGCCCGGCCTCCTGGAGGTCCGGAACTACTGGAAGCCATTTTTGTTGCCTAGCTACACCCAGGTGTAGCCGGCGAAAAAGTCGTAAAATATTCACTAACCAAAGTAGACCATACGACGTGCGACGGGGGACGAAAACGGCGGAGGACAGTAACGGCGGGGGACAATGCCAACGCAGTCACAAGAACAAACACCGAAATCACTTGGCGGAAAAACACTATTTTTTTAAAAACACTTGGAAAAAATCACTTTTTAAATGTCAGTTAAATTAAAATCAATTTGGGATATGTAGTAAAAAATTTTTTAACCTATACCCTTTGGGCGTCCTATCTCTCACTAACTCCTGGTATTAAGAAAGGTTTGGTCACTCACCGATCGTGTTGAAGAACCACTCCTAATACACCACCAAATGGTAGTGGGGTAGCGGGGAAGGGACCGGATACCGCCGACGGCAGGGCAATCGCCGCAGCGGTTCGAAGCGACGAAGCGAAGAAAACCTCTTTTCACACCTCCTGAGCTGCTGATGATTGATGAGTAGAAATTGCGCCAAAATCGCGCGTCACTGGCAGGAAAAACGTAGCTGATGGGACGGGCACAAACAGCGGGACACGCAGGGGGCAGTGAAAACTGCCGGTCAAAGTGGCCAATCCGACCGAACCAACTTCCTGAATGGCCGTTGGGGGCTTCTCGGCTGCTTCCTCCTTTCCTGGTATCCGGACAACTGTTGCTGAAAAAAACGCTATATTTAGGACCGAAATCAGCTTTGAAAAAAGCTATACATTCGGTTGTAGGAGAAAACTTCTATAGTTATTATTCTCTTTTAGAATGGCGCTAAAACATAACCGTTGCGGTCGAGTGTCAGTAGCACCATTGAACGAAAGCAAAGGAAGCGTCATTTTATAAACCATAAAAGTATAGAATCTAAATCCCACCCTTATTATATTCGTGAGTATACAGTAAGCTTATACAATAAAGAGGGTGGGGTTTACATTCGATTCTTTTATGTTTTATAAAATGACACTTCCCTTGCTTTCGTTCATTTCTTACTCTACTCTCGCACCGTGAGGATTCGTTTCATCGGGACTAAGCAGACAGCTCGTTAGTCTTTCGGTGGTAAGGCACACGAAGCGCACCAGCCGCAGGATAGGTGAAGAAGCCACATCGCTATCGACCGGGAACTTTGCGTGAAATTCATCGCTATCGGAAGTCGGCCGAATTGCTGATCCGCAAGCTACCTTTGCAGCTTTTGGTTCGTGGAATTGCTCAGGACTTCAAAAACGACTTGCGCTTCCAAAGTTCCGCGGTTATGACGCTGCAGGAGGCTTATTCGAAGATACAAATTTGTGTGCTATCCACGTAAAACGCGTCACATCATGCCCAAGGACATTCAGCTGGCCCGTCGAATCCAAGGAGAGGGTGCTATATTAGCTTAGCATATAATCAACGGCCCTTTTCAGGGCTCCAAATTTGATGGATTAGAGTTCAGAAAAGTTTTTTGCAGGCCAAACTGAAATGAGAATTTTCGTTTGGATGCCATACAGCATCGAGAAAATTTCGGAAAGATCTAATCGTTGCTGAAAAATAATCTGCCAGTTCTCTGGGAATAGAAGAATACATCCATGCGAAAGAGTTTATTTTAATGTTTTCTAATTATATGGCGAACACAGCGACCAAATACATTTGATTTCGTAATTTTTCAATCAAGTGTAATTAGCTGGAAAGCTTCTGAAGATTATTCTTTCCCATCAGTAGGATATTTTCGAATCCAATAATGGATGCATAACATGAAAAACGGAAAATGTTTCGTATCGCCAAAATTATATAATTTTCAATCGATTATTGCTCAGTCGCCGAAATTTTCATACTCAGAGAGTTCATTCTCCTCTAGTTTGCCTTCCAAATTGCCATCGTAAACCACACCTTCTCTCGATTCAATCACGCACGAAAAGCATACTGAAATGATATTCTGGTGGTGAAACCCATTCATTTTTCGTGAGGCGTCGTGCACAAATTACGTAACGCGATAAGGGGGGAGGGGTTAGATGTTGCGTTACTTTCTGTTTATTAGAGATAGGAAATTGCGTTACGAAAATCCGGATTTTTGCGTTACGTAATTTGTGCACGACGCCTGAGGACATCGACAAGACAACATCGTTACTGAACGAGCTGAACGGCGAGGGATCGAGGTATTCATTACCTGGCTTGACCTGACCTGAAATGCAATCAGTTTGTTTTAACTGTGAGGGAGCGCAGAAAAGCCGATCGATCAGAAGGAGAAGAGAAGGTGACCAAGAGAGTATCAGCATCGAAATACGGTTCCTCGGGAAGACATAGAAGCAGCCGCCACACACACACACACATACACGCGCGCAACTCTTTTCGTTTGCTGGTTATCGAGAGGAAACCTGGAAAGAAATGATCGTTGCTGAAAAATAATCTGCCAGTTCCCCTTGGAATTGAAAATTACATTCAAGCGAGTTTATTTTAATGTTTTCTATCCATATAATACTGCGACCACATACATTTGGTTTTGTGATTTGTCAATCAAGTGCAGTTAACAGGAAAGCTTCTGAAGATTATTCTTCAGAACAAGGTTTTGACGTAGGACTACGTCTTTCATTTCTATACCGGGGTGTAAAACCAATGTTTCGAGAACGAAAGCGTTACGCTGGAGACCGAGATTTTGAGCGTTAATAGCTCTTAAACAACTGAACGAAATGGTATGATAAACACTTCATTTGAAAGATAAAATGTCTACGCGTCATATACTTGTTACTTTTTGATCCAAAAACTTGTTTCAATAGTCTTAAAATTGCTTTCAAAACAGGCTATTGAAATCACCAATCGGTATATAAGCGAGCGCCGCTCCTAAACCCACTCAGTTATGATTGAACAGCGATTGGAGCATGTTGTCGCTGTTGTTGTGAAGCTAATTTCGTTTATCATGAAAACGCTGATGAACGGTGTCACCAAGAGCCTGTTTGTGCACCTAAGGCCAAAAGGGAATCCATCAGGAGGAGAGTGATACCACGGTTCCGCTTGAAACATCGGAGCAGCCGCCACACACACACACACATACACACATACACGCGCAGAATTCTCGTTGCTATCATCGTTGCTGAAAAATAATCTGCCAGTTCCCCTGGGAATTGAAAAATACATTCATGCGAAAGAGTTTATTTTAATGTTTTCTATCCATATAACACTGCAACCAAATACATTTGGTTTTGTTATTTTTCAATCAATCGCAATTAACAGGAAAGCTTCTGAATATTTTTTTAGCCCATCAGTGGAAATTTTCGTATCCAATATTGGATGCATAACATGCAAAACGGAAAATGTTTCACATCGCGAAAATCAAGTCATTTTCAAGCGATTATTTGCTTTCTACTCATATAATGCTGCGACCAAATACATTTCGTTTTGGATTTTTTCAATCAAGTGCGATCAACGTAAGAATGTAAGAATGTAATGAACGTAAGAATGCGAATGTCTTTCGGCAATTTATTAGAGGTGCAATGAATCTTTAGGAATTCCCGCTCTACGCGCACTGGCAAACAATGTTTACTCAACAATTTCTCAAACGAGAAATGGGTGTTGTGAGAAAGGATTAGCGAACGCGAAAACGACAAACGGGAGAAAGATACGTTCGGAGGTTGAAGGAAATTGGCAGAAAACTTCTTCATTCTATCATTCAAATAATGTGATTCATACCACATCGTTTTGCCAGAAAGAGATTATTAATGTTCAAAGGAGGAATCGAGTCCTCCGAGGAAATTACCCAGCGCAAATTAGAGTCGACTATCGATTGCGGCATTCGTACACAAATAATTTTATAATGCAGTTTCACCAAAGTGATTTCTTCGGATATATTCACTACATCATGTCATGTATTTCATATTCTTCATTATGAAATCCATATCCATGGCACCTATCGGTATCGAATTATCATCGACACCGCGATTTTCGCTAAATGCTCCTTTCAGTTCGTAAAAAACTTTTCTGAACTCTAATCCATCAAATTTGGAGCCCTGAAAAGGGCTGTTGATTATATGCTAAGCTAATATAGCACGCTCTCCTCGGATACGATGGGCCAGCTGGATGTCCTTGGGCATGATGTGACGCGTTTTGCATGGATAGCACACAAATTGGTATCTTCGAATAAGCCTCCTGCAGCGTCATAGCCGCGGAACTTTGGAAGCGCAAGTCGGTTTTGAAGTCCTGAGCAATTCCACGATCCAAATGCTGCAAAGGTAGCTGCGGTTCAGCAATTCGGTCGACTTCTGATAGCGATGAATTTCACGCAAAGTTCCCGGTCGATAGCGATGTGGCTTCTCCACCTATCCTGCTACTGGTGCGCTTATTCGAGCTGACTTCGTGTGCCTTACCACCGAATGACTAACGAGCTGTCTGCGAAAGACTAACGAGCTCGAGTCCTCACGGTGCGAGAGTAGAGTAAGAAATGAACGAAAGCAGGAAAGGAAGGAAGGTATTGAATTAGAGAGACTTTAAACTCTGAGAGTTCATTCGTCTCTTGCCCTTGAGGGCGGGAAATTTAACTAAAGGAAAACTAAAAAAAACTATTGCAAAATTCGTTATTCTCGCTCGACTCAGTCTTAGTAACCGCTATGGACGTATGTCGTATCGCCGCACCCTACACGGCTCTGGGGCCAAAAACACAACCAAACAATTGGAGCAGGGAAAAAGCCCATTTTAGTGTGCTTGAAGAGCTTGCTTCTAAAATGGGCGTAAAAACCTGCTCATCTTTTGCTGAAATTAGAAGAGAAAACAAACGTAGTTTTATCAGTATAGGTAGATTTAGTAATTTGACATTAGATCTGATCGAATAAACCTGTATCCTTTAGGAACTAGATGGTCCTTTTTTGCTCGACGGCGTCGTCCGATAGTGCTGTCCTTATGGTGTCTGCAACCTGAAACTTTATTCTTGAAGCATTAAATTTAGGGCATGTGATTAATATGTGTTCCACCGTGAGTCTTCGCCATCAATCCCACTGAGTGAAATGGAGGACAATTCCCGGCCTTTAGAGAAAATATAATATTAGACTAGGAACTGCCGCTCACCCTACCATCTCAAAAATAAGGTGAGAGTCGGTTTCCGGTCCTACGATTATGAAAGTTATTTAAAGAAATAATCCGATTAAATATAATATGAATAAGTGAAAGCCTGAAGACCGCCCTCCGTCCCATCCCTCTTGAATAAGGCGGAAGGTGACTCCAGGTCTTTCGATTAATGAATTATTTTATGAAAAGTATGGTAAATAGTATCAAGAGATCGAGGGCTGGAGCCACCGTCCATCCTACCTCCCTCAAGAATAAGGTGGACGGCAACTCCGGGCCGTTCGGTTTAACTAAAATAATGTTGATTGATATAAAAATGCTGCAGATTAAAGGTTAAAATTATGTAATAGAAGTAATAATTTATTTGTTTTTATTATTACCCTTTGGAGGGCTGGAAACTTTCCTGGTGTGTGTGTTATTTGTGTTAGTGTTATTTTTATTTGGAGTGGAGTGGTATAGAGTGTTAGCATGTGATTGTTGATTGTTGTTATGTGGGTGTTTATTGTTGGTGTGTGTGTGTGTGTGTTGTTTCTTCCATTTATTTGATTTGTTTGTTCGTTCCTTGTCCGTTTTCGTTGGACTTCTTTGGTTTGCTTGTTTTCCTCATCAGAAGACTTATGTTCTTCAGAAGATATTCCTTTGTTCGAGATTTTCCTTTTATTTTTATTCCTAATTTCAATGTATTCCATTGGATTATCTGATTCCTCTTCGGTTTGCATGTCCTGTCTATCCTCTTCAGATTCTATATTCTTTGGTTCCTCCATTTCTTCTTCTTCTGATTCTTCGGAATCTTCTTCAGATTCATCTACCGAGCTTTCCGTTTCATTGCCTGAAGTAATGGATTGGCTATTATCCTGATTGGGTCTAGCGGAATTACATTGGCATTTGCATTGAGTGCAGCCATCTACTGTTGTTTGAATGGTATTAAGTCTGTCCTGCAGCACACTGGAATAGGTTATTTCATTGTTCTGGAGGTCATACTTTTTCCTAGCTTCGTTGTGAGATATTCCCTCATCTACTCTTATTCTGGTTATGTTGTTTTCTCTTACCCATATTGGGCACGTCCTGTTGGATGAGGTATGATCACCCTTACAGTTGACGCAAAATTCAGGGGATTTACAAATTTTGTTTCCGGAAATATTTATTTTGTGTTCTTTTCCACAGTTTTTGCAGAGTGGAGTATTTCGTCTGCACCGTTTTGTTGTGTGCCCAAAGCGGTAACACTTAAAACATTGCATGGGGTTTGGATAATAATTCCTAGTCCCTGCTCGAAGAAATCCAAAATTTATATATTCAGGAACAACAGTTCCACGAATGGTCAGAATTAATGTTGGTGTGGCTATAATCAAATCATTTTCTTTCCTGGTGATACGCTTTACCTCGATCACTTTTTGATCGGCTAGTTCTTTTAACAATTCGTCTTCCTTTAAATCTAGAACTTCACGACAGGTGACAACGCATTTGCGTTGATTTAGAGTCGGATGGTAAATAATTTCTATTGGGGTGTTATCAATTAGCTTGTTAATTGAAAGTAAATTTTCGATAACATCCTTTTCTCTTACTGAGAGTACATATTGAATTCGGTTTTTATCGTCTCGTTGTGGTCTTGCACTTTCTAAGGATCCTGCCTTGGCAACTGTCTTGCTTACAAGAAAGGGGTTCGAGGGGAGGGTATCTTCCCCTGTGGCCCGTAATAGAAGAATTTCAAGATCACCACTCAGTGGGTCAGCCCAAAATGGACTGGTCCGTTGGGTTGGTCTTCCACGGTAACGGTTTGTAGCCCGGCCTCCTGGAGGTCCGGAACTACTGGAAGCCATTTTTGTTGCCTAGCTACACCCAGGTGTAGCCGGCGAAAAAGTCGTAAAATATTCACTAACCAAAGTAGACCATACGACGTGCGACGGGGGACGAAAACGGCGGAGGACAGTAACGGCGGGGGACAATGCCAACGCAGTCACAAGAACAAACACCGAAATCACTTGGCGGAAAAACACTATTTTTTTAAAAACACTTGGAAAAAATCACTTTTTAAATGTCAGTTAAATTAAAATCAATTTGGGATATGTAGTAAAAAATTTTTTAACCTATACCCTTTGGGCGTCCTATCTCTCACTAACTCCTGGTATTAAGAAAGGTTTGGTCACTCACCGATCGTGTTGAAGAACCACTCCTAATACACCACCAAATGGTAGTGGGGTAGCGGGGAAGGGACCGGATACCGCCGACGGCAGGGCAATCGCCGCAGCGGTTCGAAGCGACGAAGCGAAGAAAACCTCTTTTCACACCTCCTGAGCTGCTGATGATTGATGAGTAGAAATTGCGCCAAAATCGCGCGTCACTGGCAGGAAAAACGTAGCTGATGGGACGGGCACAAACAGCGGGACACGCAGGGGGCAGTGAAAACTGCCGGTCAAAGTGGCCAATCCGACCGAACCAACTTCCTGAATGGCCGTTGGGGGCTTCTCGGCTGCTTCCTCCTTTCCTGGTATCCGGACAACTGTTGCTGAAAAAAACGCTATATTTAGGACCGAAATCAGCTTTGAAAAAAGCTATACATTCGGTTGTAGGAGAAAACTTCTATAGTTATTATTCTCTTTTAGAATGGCGCTAAAACATAACCGTTGCGGTCGAGTGTCAGTAGCACCATTGAACGAAAGCAAAGGAAGCGTCATTTTATAAACCATAAAAGTATAGAATCTAAATCCCACCCTTATTATATTCGTGAGTATACAGTAAGCTTATACAATAAAGAGGGTGGGGTTTACATTCGATTCTTTTATGTTTTATAAAATGACACTTCCCTTGCTTTCGTTCATTTCTTACTCTACTCTCGCACCGTGAGGATTCGTTTCATCGGGACTAAGCAGACAGCTCGTTAGTCTTTCGGTGGTAAGGCACACGAAGCGCACCAGCCGCAGGATAGGTGAAGAAGCCACATCGCTATCGACCGGGAACTTTGCGTGAAATTCATCGCTATCGGAAGTCGGCCGAATTGCTGATCCGCAAGCTACCTTTGCAGCTTTTGGTTCGTGGAATTGCTCAGGACTTCAAAAACGACTTGCGCTTCCAAAGTTCCGCGGTTATGACGCTGCAGGAGGCTTATTCGAAGATACAAATTTGTGTGCTATCCACGTAAAACGCGTCACATCATGCCCAAGGACATTCAGCTGGCCCGTCGAATCCAAGGAGAGGGTGCTATATTAGCTTAGCATATAATCAACGGCCCTTTTCAGGGCTCCAAATTTGATGGATTAGAGTTCAGAAAAGTTTTTTGCAGGCCAAACTGAAATGAGAATTTTCGTTTGGATGCCATACAGCATCGAGAAAATTTCGGAAAGATCTAATCGTTGCTGAAAAATAATCTGCCAGTTCTCTGGGAATAGAAGAATACATCCATGCGAAAGAGTTTATTTTAATGTTTTCTAATTATATGGCGAACACAGCGACCAAATACATTTGATTTCGTAATTTTTCAATCAAGTGTAATTAGCTGGAAAGCTTCTGAAGATTATTCTTTCCCATCAGTAGGATATTTTCGAATCCAATAATGGATGCATAACATGAAAAACGGAAAATGTTTCGTATCGCCAAAATTATATAATTTTCAATCGATTATTGCTCAGTCGCCGAAATTTTCATACTCAGAGAGTTCATTCTCCTCTAGTTTGCCTTCCAAATTGCCATCGTAAACCACACCTTCTCTCGATTCAATCACGCACGAAAAGCATACTGAAATAATATTCTGGTGGTGAAACCCATTCATTTTTCGTGAGGCGTCGTGCACAAATTACGTAACGCGATAAGGGGGGAGGGGTTAGATGTTGCGTTACTTTCTGTTTATTAGAGATAGGAAATTGCGTTACGAAAATCCGGATTTTTGCGTTACGTAATTTGTGCACGACGCCTGAGGACATCGACAAGACAACATCGTTACTGAACGAGCTGAACGGCGAGGGATCGAGGTATTCATTACCTGGCTTGACCTGACCTGAAATGCAATCAGTTTGTTTTAACTGTGAGGGAGCGCAGAAAAGCCGATCGATCAGAAGGAGAAGAGAAGGTGACCAAGAGAGTATCAGCATCGAAATACGGTTCCTCGGGAAGACATAGAAGCAGCCGCCACACACACACACACATACACGCGCGCAACTCTTTTCGTTTGCTGGTTATCGAGAGGAAACCTGGAAAGAAATGATCGTTGCTGAAAAATAATCTGCCAGTTCCCCTTGGAATTGAAAATTACATTCAAGCGAGTTTATTTTAATGTTTTCTATCCATATAATACTGCGACCACATACATTTGGTTTTGTGATTTGTCAATCAAGTGCAGTTAACAGGAAAGCTTCTGAAGATTATTCTTCAGAACAAGGTTTTTTGTATCCAATATTGGATGCATAAAACCTTGAGTCTTCAAAGTAACACTTTCGTTTTTGAAGTCACCCAAATATTTATTTATTCATTCATTCAGGATGGATTTAGATTCAACTTCAAACAAATGATCTCTAAATCAACGATAGTCCTACGTCACCCTTGCGGTTATACCATAGATATAACCCACTTCCTGTTTTTTGTATCCAATATTGGATGCATAAAACCTTGAGTCTTCAAAGTAACACTTTCGTTTTTGAAGTCACCCAAATATTTATTTATTCATTCATTCAGGATGGATTTAGATTCAACTTCAAACAAATGATCTCTAAATCAACGATAGTCCTACGTCACCCTTGCGGTTATACCATAGATATAACCCACTTCCTGTTTTTTTTTTGGCAGACTTATCTCACTTCTTAACTAGGCGAACCTAGCCAGAATTTTCACCTGCCCCCGGGCTTCTGAATGCCAAAGGGGGACTAGGCTCTGCGGAATGCACGTATCTGCATGCTCGTGCTGTTTTAGTCCTGACCGAGGAATTGTCGGACAATCGCGCAGGTGCTAAGGATGACCGACTTTTGGATGCCGGCCAATTCCTTCTCGATGTTCAACACCTTTAGCGCTTCCAGAAGTGTCTTCGGGATAATTCCAGTTCCAGAGAGAACGACTGGAACAATTCTTGGGACCTCCCTTAGCCCCCACAGTTCCTTGAGCTCCACGGCCAATGGTCGGTACTTGCAGATTTTGCGACCGTGGGTCTCCTCCAGATTCTGGTTCAGTGGAATAGCGACATCGATGATGGTGACTTTGCGGTCGCTCTTGTCGTAAACCATTATATCTGGGCGGTTGTGGTGGATCGAGAGGTCGGTCAGAACAGTGCGATCCCAGTACAGCTTGAAACGGTCATTTTCCAGGACAGGTGCAGGCAGGTACCGGTAGTTTGGTACGTTGTCTTCCAGTAGAGCACATTGGAGCGCCAGTTGTCGATGAACAATACGGGCCACGTTGTTGTGGCGCTCGGTGTAGGCTGCGTTGGCCAAAACGGGACAGCCTCCCATAATGTGCTCTATGTTTTCACCTGGTTGATGGCACATCCGGCAAATGTCATCAACGTCTTGATGCCAGACGTACCGCCTGCAGTTTCTCGTCGGCATTATCCTGTCCTGGATGGCTATCATGTCGGCTTCTACTACTGAAGAGAGTTCACCACGCGTTAGCCACAGATTAGATGCGGCCTTGTCGACGTGTGGCCGGTCCAGTTGATGGGGGTGGGCACCATGCACTGCCTTCTGCTTCCAAGCTGCAATCTTCTCCTCCACTGTCTGCAGATTGCAGTTGAGTTGGTACTCCGCTTGCGCCAAGTGCAGAGCGCTGTATCCTCTGTCGGCGGCGCAGACAGCCCGGTATAGCGCGTTTTGGTTGGCGCGTTCTGCGAAGTACTCGCGCAGTTGTCGTACCTGGGCAACACACAGTGCAGATATGTCGACTATTCCAAGTCCCCCTTCTTTGCGTGGCAGTGAAACTCTCTCCAGTGCCGATTGAGGATGGTGCATTCCGGCCTCTTTGAATGCTTTCCTCATCCTCCTCTCAAGGTCCTCTAGGTTAGTTTTGCTCCATTTGACTACACCAAAACTGAAGGTCAGTAGGGGAACCGCGAATGTGTTGATCGCGCGTACCTTGTTCCCCGCATTGAGGAAAGTCCTCAGGACACAGTTCACTCGACTCAAGAACTTGTCTCGCAGCTCCGTCTTGATGTCGGAGTGGCGAATCCCGGTGAGCTGTCGGAATCCAAGATATTTATAGGATTCGCCACGAACCATGTCTCTTATGAACTCGCCGTCATAGACCTCGTAACCTCCGGATTCGGTAAGCTGCCCTTTCAGCAGATGGACACAGCGGCACTTGTCGAGGCCGAACTCCATGCAGATGTCCCTGCTTATGTCTTCGACAACCCGGATAGCTACACCTAGACGCTGACGTGAATCAGCGTAGACCTTGAGATCATCCATGTAGAAGGTATGGGTCACTTCTTCGTGGGCGCCGTCGCCATACCTTATTTTATAGCCATGACCGTTTCTATTGAGCGTCCTACTGAGGGGGTTCAGTGCCAGACAAAACCAAAGCGGGCTGAAAGAGTCGCCTTGGAATATCCCCCTCTTTATCTGCAGCGTTCTAGACTGCAACACATTTTCCCCATCACTGAGGTGCAGAGACGTGCTCCACTGCCTCATCGCATGCTGCAGGAACCTAACGACGACGGGATCAATCTTGTATAGCTCCAATACCCGGACGAGAAACGAGTGAGGTATGGAGTCATAAGCCTTCCTGTAATCGATGTAGGCCATACTTAGGTTCCGCTGGTTATATACCGCCTGGCCGACTATGGCTGCGTCGATGATGGCCTGGTCTTTGCAGCCATGCGTATTTTTCCTGCATCCTTTCTGCTCTTCTGCGATGATATGGTGTTGTTCGCAGTGGGCAGAAACTTTGGCGGTTATGATGCTGCTTAATATCTTGTACAGACTCGATAGGCACGTTATCGGCCTGTACTTTGATGGGTTCAATGTGTTGCTGTCTTTCGGGAGGAGGAATGTGACGCCACGGGTGGCGAATTCAGGGAGGTTGTGTGGGTCACGTAGCACCTTGTTGAAGCACTCAGCTATCTTTTGATGTGCGACGGTCAGCTTCTTGTGCCAGAAGTGCTGAACACCATCGGGGCCCGGTGCTGCCCAGTTCCTCAGGTACCGCGAGGCTTCGCGGACATCGTTCTCTTCGACGATGATAGCTGGCATCTCTCCAATTTCACCACAACTCTCCTCCTCCCGTCTTAACCACATTTGCCCGTCACGATGTTGTACTGGGGTCTCCCAAATACCAGCCCAGAAGTTCGTCACATCGCTAATATCTGGCAAACCTTCGCGGTAGTCGGGCTTCTCGTCGCTAATGTGGTCGTAGAACGCTTTTTCGTTATCTCTGAACATCCGATTTTGTTCCTGGCGCTTTGCAGAGTCAGAGTAACGTTTCAGCCGTTTAGTTAGGACGCTCAATTGCTGTACCAGTGTGTCGAGTTTTTCCGTCAGCTGGTGAGCTCCCAGCTGGCGAGGTTCAGTAGGCCGCACGATCACAGCAACTTGGCGACATAATTTCGCCGATCTGTTGCCTCTTTTGTACGCCATCAGTCTTCCAATTGCGGCGCGCTTGTTTAGGATCCGTTGCTCCAATCTCCTTCGCCATGGAGGCTCACGCCTTTCACGGAGATGTTGGAGCAGTCCGCCTCTTGGCCTAATACGGTATCCTAAACTTTTGGCGGTCGCCACAGCAGCACAGTAAACTTTCAGTTGCAGCTCCTCCATGTTCTCAGCATCAACCAAGTGCAGCGGAAGAACGTGCTCGTTCATGAGCTTTACTGCACTTGTCAGCCTGCGGGAATGCTGCAACTTCGGGATCCTGGGGCGCGACAATGGGTCTGTGTCGCGGAACTGTGAGATCGCCTCGTCGTAGTGGAAGACCAGATCGCGTAGTAGTTGTTGATCTGGCTGTGGGTCTTCCGGCTCAGGGGGTTGTAGTACTGTGGCCTCCACTGGTGCTGATTCGCGTGCCCCACTCGCGAATGAATTGCTCAGCCGTACTGAACTTCGTCTCGACACATCGCTTGCTCTGTTGTTCCTGGAGCTTATTTCTCTCTGCACCTGCTGCTTGATCTCGTCGATTTGCGTTTGGGAGAGCATGTTGTTGCGTACTATCGCTCTACGCCTCGCGTTCATCGCGTTCTGATCAAGCCTCCCGACGAACTCTGGATACGCTTCCTCGAACATTGTTAGTATTCGAGGGCGACCGCTCATGTCCGTCTCCAAAGCAGTGCAGATGTAATAGGCGCGGATCACGAATTCATTCATTTCGTGTGTCCACATGATCCGGCGCCTAGTGGTACCCACAAGTGTGGACGACTGTCGTCTGGCAGTCGCAACACGTCTCGTAGGCGCAGCGTTTCTTGGGTGATGTCGATGGCTGCTGTTTCCGTGTGGCGGTAGCTCTTCGGGTTGAACCCGGCTGGTGGCCCGCTCTTGCACATCGCCCTCCAGCCGCTGGCCGCTCGCTCTTACGCCCGTTCCAGGACCAGCTCCAGTTCGGGGACCCTCCTCGGGTGATCGCATTCTAATTACTCTTCGTGAACGTAGCTCCATTTTCTGGGTGTATCTCCTTTGCCCGGGAGACAGCGGGTTGGCAAGGCCTCCATGACCCGGGAGGCCTTCCCCGGGAGAGATATAGCGCTCTGACTCGCTCGCACCCCCTCACTTAGCCACTTTCGACACCCGTTCTCGGAGCCAAGACCAGGTGTGTGTTTCCAGTTCACGCCCGATCTAAAAATGTCGTCATATGATCTTCGTGGAGGCGTGAGATAGGAACATTTGAGACCAACAGGCAGGCTCCTACCCTATGTTGATCCCCATTTGAGAACCAACTGGGTCAGACTCCCTTTTATTCAATTCGTTTATTTCTTACAACTAGCTACAACCTAAATTCTATTATTATGCGTGGTCAGGCGAATTGTAGTAAAACACATAACACATGTGTCCGAAAAGATGTCAACCGGAATCGAAAGCATAAATAGGAAACGTTTGCGCATTTGCGCAAGCATGTGTTTGTCATTAAATTCACGCTAGCGAAGCTAGCGAAGAAGTGCAAAAGTAAACAAAGGAAGTTAATGGTCAGCGCGTCATATTATGCAATAAATAACCATCGGAACCTTGGCCTGAATTTACGACATGGTTCGCATGTTTATTTTGGTTGCACAGCGTGACGCACTTGCTAGAATTTTGTTGCCATAAGGGCATGTGTATCGGGTTGTAGGTGGTCCAGTGATCCTGTTACACACTGTTGGTTTTTCAGAACGCTTATAGCTCATCTATTTCTCGACAGATCGTAAAGTTCGTCTCCATTTCATTTTTATTTACATTGTTTGCGGAGACTACAAATCTTACAATTCATTCGTTTCCGAATCCACAGTTTAAGGTACGGTAATGTGCTCAATAGTGAAATATATGATAGTGAATGAGCTGAGGACCACTATGCATTCCCTATCATAGCCATCATTTTGATTGTACGATATGTGCATACGCCAAAAGATGCCCGGCGTTGAACATTGAATAAGTACAAAGCCTTCAGAAAAATATCAAGAAGCAACTATAAGATAGTGAGAAAAAATTGAGAATGTTTGTAAAAAACGCAAAAACACAACATCAAAGGTTCTTTTCAGAACCTTCAACATGTTCATAAAGAGTAAACAGTAAACTAATCCATTTTTCAGTTAGATAGGTAGGTATTCACGTAGGAGAAGAAAATAAAACAATATATTTAAAATATATATTTAGCAAAAGCTGTCCCCTTTGTATAGTCCTACGTCACTCCGGTTATGTCCCCGACATTACCCACTCGTCTTTTTTATTGTTCAAAATTTGTATTTTTTTCTATTTGGATACACCAAATGGAAGCCCTGAAACTGAACTTGTATCCTTTACGGATTAGATGAGATAACGTGGTAGAATCCGAAACCACATTCTATTCAAAAATGTGCACATCATCATTTATCATTTTTAAACACAAGTCTAAATAGTTAAGATCTTCATAAATATAAGCCTAATCCAAGTAAATCTATGACTACAAAAATGTGTTAAGGATAATAATAGCATTTACTCCTTCGTTGTCACGTTACCATTATTTGTAGGGGGTTGTAATAACTTTATGGCCAGGTGATGTATATTGAGCATCCTATTGGGTGCTCTCTTGGGAAGTTCGTGTAGTTGCTGTAGTGAACTGATCTCATTGGATGCTGAGTTCTGCTTAAGTATAGAAAAGGGAAAGGAGAATGGGCAAGTGCATTCGAGCTTCTAAGGAAGACATATATAGAGAACATAATATTACGATCGCGACTACTCAAGATATCATAATTTGATATGCGTGAGTGTACCCTTTCGAATTTCTGAATTAGCAGCCAGTTAAATTCATTTATTGTATTTTTTACGTAACCAAACAACATGCTCGATATTATGAAATCCTTGACATCAATTACATAAATTTTTAGTAGCAAGACCTACACGATAAAGACGTGAATTGAGCCCGAATTGATTGAACTTTGAGGATAATAGAGTAAAACTATCTTCCAAGATTATACTTTCATTGATTCTGCCAACTTATAAATGCCTGTTTGTTCGAAAATGGTGAATAGCTCGTGATACGCCCGACTCACATTGTGAGCTAACGCCCGAATGTAGCCATCGGGGAGGAAAACGAGTGGTTAGTGCAATCGAAAAAACATAACCATTTTAATAGTCAAATTGTTTATTTTTTTACTATATTTGTTTGTTTCAAGCAATGAAATGCTGGATAAATTTCCTGTTTAATGGTCTATAACACAATATATGTCACAATAACGATTTTGAGTATTATGCGTTTGAAAACTCTTAATGAATCGTTATATTTTTTCGTAGAGTGACCCCCCTATACAAAAATCAAAGACATAGCCCCATGTCAAAAGTATTTTGACTTAATGCTACGTAGTTTGTTGGCAACCCCGCAATATTTAAATACAGAACATGAAATTGATTCACAACTCTTCTGGAACATGGTTGCTATTTATTGAAATGTAAGCTGCCTTTTTTCAATTCATAAAGTCTTTTGTAAACTAAACATTCAGAACTAAATGCGGCATGGTTGACGTCCAAATTCATTTTACGTTCTCTATTCATTTTCAAACAATTAACACATTTCAATACAGTTGACCTGCATTCAGATGTCTTGTGTTTCTGACTACACCTAGAACACGTTTCACAATTTTGTTTGCAATCCGTGCTCTTATGTCCAAATTCTCCGCATTTGAAGCATCTTAACACACTAATCGCGGGAACTACGGAGCACCGATCAAACCCCACATTTATTTTTTTCGCACTCAGTAAATTATTATATGTGTCAACATCTACTTCATATCCCTCCTATCCAAACGATAAACTTTTACTTAGTCGCGGCAATACATACACACACTCTTTACAGATACACGGGCCAAAGGTTGTGCAGTCCACTTTTGTGAATTCAACAAGAGCCAAAGGTTGTACCGCTTATGACAACTCTACACGAGCTGATGATTGCGCCGGCTAGTGACCATTCTATCCTGGATTCCTCGAGTCGAGAAAGACGCACCACGCTAGATATGGGGTACAGACTAGGGGGTCAGCTGCATCCCAATAGGAGGTATCCCATGTCGGGCACACGTACAGAGCATCGAAGACTGCAACATACCAATTATGAGAACACTTGTAATACTAACCTCGAGCCAACCGCGAGTAATCGGTTACATATTACTAACATATTTGTAAGCAAACATTGTCGAAATATTGAATTCCCGGCCCCGTTAGGCTGACGCCATATGAGCTTTAATAAAAATATATATTTTGGATAAAAAAAAACAGGAAGTGGGTTATATCTATGGTATAACCGCAAGGGTGACGTAGGACTATCGTTGATTTAGAGATCATTTGTTTGAAGTTGAATCTAAATCCATTCTGAATGAATGAATAAATGAATATTTGGGGGACTTCGAAAAAGAGAGCGTTACGTTGGAGGCACAAGGTTTTATGCATCCAATATAGGATACGAAACCTTGTTCTGAAGAATAATCTTCAGAAGCTAACCTGCTAACTGTACTTGATTGACAAATCACAAACCCAAATGTATTATATGGATATTTTATGGATAGAAAACATTAAAATAAACTCTTTCGCTTGAATGTCATTTTTAATTCCAAGGGGAACTGGCAGATTATTTTCCAGCAACGATTAGATATTTCCACATTTTCCTCGATACTGGAAGCCAACCAGTGGTTAATACTAACTCGATAACCATCTGTTAATAGTACTTGATGAAAATTTTTGGTCACAGTGTTACATGGATAGAAAACATTCAAATAAACTCTTTCACATGAATGTATTTTTAAATTCCCAGAGGAACTGGCAGATTATTTTCCAGCAATGATTAGATCTTTCCGGAACTTTCTAGATGCTGAATGGCATCCTGCGCGTGTATGTGTCGATCCTTCGCCGTCCACCTCCTCCAGCACGTTAGGCAACGATGTTGTCTTGTCGATGTCCTCTCGAAAAATGAATGTGTCTCACCACCAGAATATCGCTTAAGTATGCTTTTTGTGTGTGATTGAATCGAGAGAAGGTGTGGTTTACGATGGCAATTTGGAAGGCAAACTAGAGGGGAATGAACTCTCTGAGCTCGGAACTTTCGGCGACTGAGCAATAATCGATTGCGGGCGCATACAATATTGGATACGGAAATATCCTACTGATGGGGAAGAATAATCTTCTGAAGCTATCCTGTTAATTGCGATTGATTGAAAAACCACAAAACCAAATGTATTTGGTCACAGTGTTACATGGAAAGAAAACATTCAAATAAACTCTTTAACATGAATATATTTTGAAAATTCCCAAAGGAACTGGCAGATTATTTTCAGTAACGATTAGATATTTCCACATTTTCCTCGATACTGGAAGCCCACCAGTGGTTAATGCCAACTCGATAACCACCTGTTAATAGCACTTGATTGAAACATATTTGGTCACAGTGTTACATGGATAGAAAACATTCAATTAAACTCTTTCACATGAATATATTTTGAAAATTCCCAGAGGAACTGGCAGATTATTTTCAGTAACGATTAGTTATTTCCACATTTTCCTCGATACTGGAAGCCCACCAATGGTTAATGCCAACTCGATAACCACCTGTTAATAGCACTTGATTGAAACATATTTGGTCACAGTGTTACATGGATAGAAAACATTCAATTAAACTCTTTCACATGAATATATTTTGAAAATTCCCAAAGGAACTGGCAGATTATTTTCAGTAACGATTAGATATTTCCACATTTTCCTCGATACTGGAAGCCCACCAGTGATTAATGCCAACTCGATAACCACCTGTTAATAGCACTTGATTGAAATATATTTGGTCACAGTGTTACATGGATAGAAAACATTCAATTAAACTCTTTCACATGAATATATTTTGAAAATTCCCAAAGGAACTGGCAGATTATTTTCCAGCAATGATTAGATCTTTCCGGAACTTTCTCGATGCTGAATGGCATCCTAACTGAAAGAGTTCTGCGCGTGTATGTGTCGATCCTTCGCCGTCCAACTCCTCCAGCACGTTAGGCAATGATGTTGTCTTGTCGATGTCCTCACGAAAAATGAATGTGTCTCACCACCAGAATATCGCTTAAGTATGCTTTTTGTGTGTGATTGAATCGAGAGAAGGTGTGGTTTACGATGGCAATTTGGAAGGCAAACTAGAGGGGAATGAACTCTCTGAGCTGGGAACTTTCGGCGAATGAGCAATAATCGATTGCGGGCGCATACAATATTGGATACGGAAATATCCTACTGATGGGGAAGAATAATCTTCTGAAGCTATCCTTGTTAATTGCGATTGATTGAAAAACCACAAAACCAAATGTATTTGGTCACAGTGTTACATGGATAGAAAACATTCAATTAAACTCTTTCACATGAATATATTTTGAAAATTCCCAAAGGAACTGGCAGATTATTTTCAGTAACGATTAGATATTTCCACATTTTCCTCGATACTGGAAGCCCACCAGTGGTTAATGCCAACTCGATAACCACCTGTTAATAGCACTTGATTGAAACATATTTGGTCACAGTGTTACATGGATAGAAAACATTCAATTAAACTCTTTCACATGAATATATTTTGAAAATTCCCAAAGGAACTGGCAGATTATTTTCAGTAACGATTAGTTATTTCCACATTTTCCTCGATACTGGAAGCCCACCAGTGGTTAATGCCAACTCGATAACCACCTGTTAAAAGCACTTGATTGAAACATATTTGGTCACAGTGTTACATGGATAGAAAACATTCAATTAAACTCTTTCACATGAATATATTTTGAAAATTTCCAAAGGAACTGGCAGATTATTTTCCAGCAATGATTAGATCTTTCCGGAACTTTCTCGATGCTGAATGGCATCCTAACGGAAAGAGTTCTGCGCGTGTATGTGTCGATCCTTCGCCGTCCACCTCCTCCAGCACGTTAGGCAACGATGTTGTCTTGTCGATGTCCTCACGAAAAATGAATGTGTCTCACCACCAGAATATCGCTTAAGTATGCTTTTTGTGTGTGATTGAATCGAGAGAAGGTGTGGTTTACGATGGCAATTTGGAAGGAAAACTAAAGGGGAATGAACTCTCTGAGCTCGGAACTTTCGGCGACTGAGCAATAATCGATTGCGGGCGCATACAATATTGGATACGGAAATATCCTACTGATGGGGAAGAATAATCTTCTGAAACTATCCTGTTAATTGCGATTGATTGAAAAACCACAAAACCAAATGTATTTGGTCACATTGTTACATGGATAGAAAACATTCAATTAAACTCTTTCACATGAATATATTTTGAAAATTCCCAAAGGAACTGGCAGATTATTTTCAGTAACGATTAGATATTTCCACATTTTCCTCGATACTGGAAGCCCACCAGTGGTTAATGCCAACTCGATAACCACCTGTTAATAGCACTTGATTGAAACATATTTGGTCACAGTGTAACATGGATAGAAAACATTCAATTAAACTCTTTCACATGAATATATTTTGAAAATTCCCAGAGGAACTGGCAGATTATTTTCAGTAACGATTAGATATTTTCACATTTTCCTCGATACTGGAAGCCCACCAGTGGTTAATGCCAACTCGATAACCACCTGTTAATAGCCGCGCGTGTATGTGTGTGTAGCGATGTCTTCCCAGGGAACCGTTTGTGGCATCACTCTCCTCCTGATAGATTCCCTTCTGGCCTAGGGTGCACAAACAGGCTCTTGGTGACACCGTTCATCCGCGCTTTCATGATAAATAAAGAGCTTCACCGCAACAGCGACAACATGCTCCAATCGCTGTTCAATTAGAACTGAGTGGATTTCCGAGCGCCGCTCGCTTATATACCGATTGATGATTTCAATAGCCTGTTTTGAAAGCAATTTTAAGACTATTGAAACAAGTTTTTGGATCAAAAAGTAACAAGTATATAACGCGTAGACATTTTATCTTTCGAATGAAGTGTTTATCATACCATTTCGTTCAGTTGTTTAGGAGCTATTAACGCTCAAAATCTCGGTCTCCGGCGTAACGCTTTCGTTTTCGAAACATTGATTTTACACCCCGGTATAGAAATGAAAGACGTAGTCCTACGTCAAAAAAAACATCTACTTCAATCATAGCGCTATACTTGTTGTATGTGAAGCGTGGATTTTCGAGAACTTTCAAAACTTTTACATCTTTAATTGCGATGTTTTCATTTTGACTCTTTAAATAGTCAATGAAAACATCGGAGGAATGCTGATCGCTCATGCCCACAATTTTTAATCTTGGCACCGATATGGGAACAACAGCATGATAATTTTCACCCAAATTGCTTTCAATATCATTTTTGACATCATTTATGTTGGCTCCAGTTGAAAACACAACAATGATGGAGCCATCTCTACCATTCCTAAAATTACCAATTTTGTGTGTTTTTGGATCTAGTTTCGTTTTTAAATGCTTACGAGTTTCCTCGCAAGCTTGTTTGGACTCTTTGGGTTTTATTACAATAACCGACTGAGTCTTACGACTATTTTGCTTGATACTATTGCTCTTTATATTATTATCATTACCATTGTTGGAACTTTTGACTACATCCGCGAAACTTATGTTATTTAGAATGACATCATCGTTATCATTGTTCTGATATTTTCGTTTCTTACATTTAGGAATGTTTTGATGCGATTCAGAAGGAATTGCACCAGGTTCATTGAGCGAATCATTCCTTGCAGCTAAATTATTCTGCGCGGTAAATGTTAAAAATGAACTTGTCATAGAATCCAATCTCTCACATATCAATTTTTCAAGAGACTCACATATATTTTGTCTCAAATCTTTCATACCGCACTTTGGCGCGCTGTCTAACTGAGCCGTAATGTGATCTCGCATGTCCGTAAGCGAGTTGAAGAGTGAAGACAGTTTCATCACCTCCTTCTCTACCTTTCGCACACCCGAGATAAGATCACTTTGCTCCCCACAACCCTGGTCTGAAAGACAGTCATTACATTTGAAAAAAAAGTCACAGGAGGGTTGTATCCAAGACACAACCGCATAGTTGACGTAGGATTCCGTTAGGCTATCTGGTGCATGCTGATTTTGGATAAATTGTAAAACTCTTCGATAATGATTTGGGTCCGTTTTGTCTGGTTGTTAGTACTGTTTGTTCACTGATAATGATAGAAGGATGGTGATTAGTCATTAGATAGTGCGTATGACGTACCAAAGCCGCCCTCTGTATTCCTGGACGAGATGGCTTCTGTGTAATGTATGGACGAAATAAAGAAAAAAAAGCTCATCAATCATCATCGAACACAAGTTTTCTCACCAGAAAAAAAGTGTTACTTTAGTATAGAGAAAATATATTTGAAATGGAAAAGGTAATTTCATTTATAATTTTTTTCTGAGTGTTTATTCAACCCATTTCCTTTTCGCTTTAAACCCAACGGAACACGATGCTACATGCCTCAAGGCGAATTTCAATAGAGCTAACAGCACCCAATACGATATATAGAGCATATGTGGAATCACTTTTTCGAATACTCCTTCATTTTTCAAATTATGCTCGTCGCATGAACTTTCCTTGGGAGAAAAAAAAATCGTTTCATATTTCAAGTCATTTCAACACAATAGCTACCATATTCAATTTTACGCTTATAGTTCTGCTAAAAGTTTCAAAATACATTATTTCAAGTAATTTTAACACAATAGCTATCATATACAATTTTACGCTTACAGTTCTGCTAAAAGTTGTTTCAAAATACATGATCGGTCATTGATATGAAATTTCACGAAGCAACCAATATAAAAGTTCCAAATTTTAATTTTATTTATATTCCATCTAGCATAAGTTCTATTCAGCTCATTGAAACATCATTCTTCAATCTACCCATCGAAAGATTCTTATTGGAACGAAAATAACAAAAAAAAAACACTCATTCATCGCTCCCAACTTATCCGCCAGCACGTATGCAATCAGCAATACCCACGCTAGTTACAATGAGCACTATCCATTTGTGCGCGTCGTTAGTATAACTATCGACCACGAGGGTATTTACATGCTGATTTCCCCCAGACACCTTGGATTTGAAATCTCTGTTAGGGAATACATGTCGGTGAGAATAAAAGCTCCCCCTACTTTCATGTATCTGCGATGCCGATTTCCCCCAGGCAGCTTGGTTTTAATGTCTCTGTTAGGGAACCGCCGCATGTGTCGTCAATTTCGACCTATCAGAAGTGAGTATTTCCGTTAGGATAGGGGTTGAGATTTTTCAATTGTTCGATAGTTAGTTCCATGACATATATTATTTTAGTCAATGTAAAAAATTGTTATGGAGTGCCGAAATTGAATGACGCAAAAATCTCATCAATCCATCATAAAATGGCTGAGCAATAAGCATTTCAAATTGGACAATCTTCACGGTGCGCTCGATTTTCGATTTTCAATTTGTACCCCAATATGTTCCCGAAAGACGTAATCCTACGCCAAAACATTTACGTTCTCCGTAATAAGCTTTGCTGTCGGCCTGCTCAGAAGTGTGCATTTGTAGTGGAACACTCCGCTACACTTACCGATACAGCAAACCGGCAGATTGCTTACCACTATCCCCAGTTTACACACCGAACATTCCATAGCCAACACAGATTAAGGTAAAGATGGAAGCTAGCCATTGTAGTAGTATAGGTAAACCCACGTGTAAAAATGGGGTAATAGTGTTTGTGAGAGAAGAGCGAAGCACATGTAAATAGATCAATTCACTTATCAGACTGTGTGGCGCTTCATTGACACTGACAATACTGATTATACGCGAGCGTAACATGAGCAAATTTATAACACATGCGAATTGGGCCTCTTTTGATATTAACAAGTTCTTCCGCATGCTGATAATTCCTTCATATTTTCCTTCGTTGGTCGTATTGTTTTCACATATTCACGTTGGAGAGCCTTAACTCTTCTCTTCGTTGGCCGAGACATTTTGATTGAATGTAGTACTTTTCCGTTTATTGTTTTTGAAAGCATAGGCAGCCGTGGCAGTGTTCCGAGCTCTGCAATACAATGAAAGATTTCGAATGCTTAGAACTCGAACATTTCTTAATAGATCGGAAAGACACATCAATCACTATTACTAAAATGTTATTTTTCCTGAGATATGCAATTGGATAACTATAAAATTTCAAGCGCTATCTAAACGCCCTAACTGCGCTGTTTTGATTTTCCGAATTTATGGTTTCCCAACACAGCTATCAAAACCAAGGTGCCTGGGGAAATGGGCACTGCTAAGCCCCGCCGCACATGCCCACACTCGCATTGGCCGCCACGAGCCGAGTGCGAGTGGCTGTATTTAAAACCTATGACGCAGTACCAAACTCCGCATTTGCTCTAACGTGTCGACGCAGGCACGTACATGAACGTGCACGTGCGTATCTGCTAGGTGACCGAGACATTGTTTTCGAGTGGCAGTGTCACGAGTGCAAAATGGAGGAACTGATTGAAGCTGTTCGAAGTGAATAATGCATATACGTGGTAAAACACCAAGACTATTTAAATACAAAATTAAAGGATTCTATTTGGAAACAAATAGCAGAGGCGCTAAATCTCAAGGATGGTAAGTATTACTTGTATAAATCTTACTGATGATATAAATGTGAAAGTATGGATGTTTGTTTGTTCATGGCATAAAATATAGTCTAGTATTTGTATAAAATAGATTAGGTATGTAGGTAATAAAAACTAAAACTGTTCTGTAGGCAGATATGAAATTCTACATTTATTTAATATACTAATATGTGTAGGTATTTACAAAATAATTACAAGTAACAATGTTGTATTAATTGTCGAACGATATCAATACGCGCCCCGTTGCACGCTGTGGTTTTGCCAAGTCACTCGTCCTTCTACGGAGTTAAAATAATCCGTAAATTTGTCTCTTAATTCAAATGCCCTTTTCGAAACGGGACCTCTCAATCGCGACAGCACGTTAGGCAACGATGTTGTCTTGTCGATGTCCTCACGAAAAATGAATGTGTCTCACCACCAGAATATCGCTTAAGTATGCTTTTTGTGTGTGATTGAATCGAGAGAAGGTGTGGTTTACGATGGCAATTTGGAAGGAAAACTAAAGGGGAATGAACTCTCTGAGCTCGGAACTTTCGGCGACTGAGCAATAATCGATTGCGGGCGCATACAATATTGGATACGGAAATATCCTACTGATGGGGAAGAATAATCTTCTGAAACTATCCTGTTAATTGCGATTGATTGAAAAACCACAAAACCAAATGTATTTGGTCACAGTGTTACATGGATAGAAAACATTCAATTAAACTCCTTCACATGAATATATTTTGAAAATTCCCAAAGGAACTGGCAGATTATTTTCAGTAACGATTAGATATTTCCACATTTTCCTCGATACTGGAAGCCCACCAGTGGTTAATGCCAACTCGATAACCACCTGTTAATAGCACTTGATTGAAACATATTTGGTCACAGTGTAACATGGATAGAAAACATTCAATTAAACTCTTTCACATGAATATATTTTGAAAATTCCCAGAGGAACTGGCAGATTATTTTCAGTAACGATTAGATATTTTCACATTTTCCTCGATACTGGAAGCCCACCAGTGGTTAATGCCAACTCGATAACCACCTGTTAATAGCCGCGCGTGTATGTGTGTGTAGCGATGTCTTCCCAGGGAACCGTTTGTGGCATCACTCTCCTCCTGATAGATTCCCTTCTGGCCTAGGGTGCACAAACAGGCTCTTGGTGACACCGTTCATCCGCGCTTTCATGATAAATAAAGAGCTTCACCGCAACAGCGACAACATGCTCCAATCGCTGTTCAATTAGAACTGAGTGGATTTCCGAGCGCCGCTCGCTTATATACCGATTGATGATTTCAATAGCCTGTTTTGAAAGCAATTTTAAGACTATTGAAACAAGTTTTTGGATCAAAAAGTAACAAGTATATAACGCGTAGACATTTTATCTTTCGAATGAAGTGTTTATCATACCATTTCGTTCAGTTGTTTAGGAGCTATTAACGCTCAAAATCTCGGTCTCCGGCGTAACGCTTTCGTTTTCGAAACATTGATTTTACACCCCGGTATAGAAATGAAAGACGTAGTCCTACGTCAAAAAAAACATCTACTTCAATCATAGCGCTATACTTGTTGTATGTGAAGCGTGGATTTTCGAGAACTTTCAAAACTTTTACATCTTTAATTGCGATGTTTTCATTTTGACTCTTTAAATAGTCAATGAAAACATCGGAGGAATGCTGATCGCTCATGCCCACAATTTTTAATCTTGGCACCGATATGGGAACAACAGCATGATAATTTTCACCCAAATTGCTTTCAATATCATTTTTGACATCATTTATGTTGGCTCCAGTTGAAAACACAACAATGATGGAGCCATCTCTACCATTCCTAAAATTACCAATTTTGTGTGTTTTTGGATCTAGTTTCGTTTTTAAATGCTTACGAGTTTCCTCGCAAGCTTGTTTGGACTCTTTGGGTTTTATTACAATAACCGACTGAGTCTTACGACTATTTTGCTTGATACTATTGCTCTTTATATTATTATCATTACCATTGTTGGAACTTTTGACTACATCCGCGAAACTTATGTTATTTAGAATGACATCATCGTTATCATTGTTCTGATATTTTCGTTTCTTACATTTAGGAATGTTTTGATGCGATTCAGAAGGAATTGCACCAGGTTCATTGAGCGAATCATTCCTTGCAGCTAAATTATTCTGCGCGGTAAATGTTAAAAATGAACTTGTCATAGAATCCAATCTCTCACATATCAATTTTTCAAGAGACTCACATATATTTTGTCTCAAATCTTTCATACCGCACTTTGGCGCGCTGTCTAACTGAGCCGTAATGTGATCTCGCATGTCCGTAAGCGAGTTGAAGAGTGAAGACAGTTTCATCACCTCCTTCTCTACCTTTCGCACACCCGAGATAAGATCACTTTGCTCCCCACAACCCTGGTCTGAAAGACAGTCATTACATTTGAAAAAAAAGTCACAGGAGGGTTGTATCCAAGACACAACCGCATAGGCAGTAATTGTTGAAAATTTGGTAAATTTTCATATTCCTCATCCATAGTTCTAGTTATACTTTTTGTGCGTAAATAGTTATGCAAGACACAACTCGCCATAACAATTTTGTCTACTGTTTCTCCTTTCATTTCAAAAGGCCGTATAAATATTCTAAACCGGGAACTCAATATGCCGAATGCACATTCAACTGTTTGTCTTGCTCTTGAGAGTCTGTAATTAAAAACTTTGTTTCTATAATTGTCTACCACTTGTCTCTGAGGAAAAGGTCTCATAAGGTTTTCCATTAAAGGAAATGCAGCGTCACCAACAATAACATAAGGCACAACTATGTCTTCTCTTCCAGGTAGACCCTTGGGCTCGGGAAGGTGCAGCTGTCTGTTCATCATTATATATTTCCATCTGGAAATCTGCCTTTAGAACACACATCAATAAATACAAATGTTTAATTTGCGTCTACTACCGCCAACAGCACAATAGAATGATGTTGCTTATAATTAAAAAATGAGGATCCACTGTTTATCGGTTTCTTAATTGTCACGTGTTTTCCATCGATAGCGCCCACGGTATTAGGCATTTGCCATATATTTTGAAAATCGACGGCATTTTTTTCCATATATCCAGTGTAGGTTCCGGCAAGTAAATAAGTTGCATGTTTCTCCAAATAGCTGAAGATACTTTGGTTATAATATTTGAGATAGTCCTTTCTCCCATTCTGTAACTATAACCAATGCTCCGATATGAGTTACCGCTCGAGACAAATCTGTAAAGAAAAAAAAATACATTTATTATATTTCATATAGTCGTGCTTGTTTTTTTTTTATTTAAATCGTTTATTTTTACAGGCTCAGTTACATAGGTTTAAAGGAGCCGAACTCCTTACTGTATTGTTACTAGTATATATACATTTTTCCTTAATTCTAATGTTAATAATATAGGAAACCGATTACTCGCGGTCAACTCGAGTTTAGAAGGGTGACATATTTTCTTCAGGAAAAGGAGGGGATATGAGGATATGTTGACAATGATCACACTCACACTCTCAATCACACTCATCACACTCAATTCTTAAACCTATCTTATATCTAATATGTATTTACATTTCATCTTATTCTTAAGAAGGGATCCGATCTCTCACAAAGGAAAAGGAAAAGGAAAAACTAAGGGTATAAGGACAATCACACACGAAGATCGATAGCTTTAAGGAATACATATATTTGGGACATGTAATCAAGGTCTAACCGAGCCAACACATCTCTCACCGGCACCATGGGCTGCCTTCCTCGGGCCCGAAGGGTGACTACTAAATTCGATCTGGCGACAAGATACAGCTCGCACGACCAAACAACGTGCTCGATGTCGTGGTAACCTTGGCCACAAACACAAAGATTGTTGTCGGCAAGATTAATACGAAAGAGTAGCGCATCTAACGAACAGTGATTGGACATGAGGCGGGAGAAGGTGCGAATAAAGTCCCGACTCAAGTCCAGACTTTTGAACCATGGTTTAAGGCTAACCTTAGGGATAATCGAGTGGAGCCACCGGCCCAATTCATCTTCGTTCCATTTGCGTTGCCAGTTAACTATGGTATTTTTGCGGACTAAAGAATAAAATTCATTGAAGGCGATTTGACGCTGATAAATATCGCCTTCAATTGCACCTACCTTTGCTAATGAGTCAGCCCTCTCATTACCCAGAATTGAGCAATGTGAAGGGACCCAAACAAAGGTAATGACATAACAGCGTCTGGATAAAGCACTCAAAATTTCTCGTATTCTCTCAAGGAAGTACGGCGAGTGCTTTTCCGGCCTCACTGAACGGATAGCTTCGACAGAGCTAAGACTATCCGTTACAATGTAATAGTGTTCAACAGGTCGTGAGGCGACGCTGTCCAGCGCCCAATGTATTGCTGCCAATTCAGCAATATACACTGAGCAAGGATTCTGAAGACTGTGTGAGGTGCTAAAAAATTCGTTGAACACTCCAAATCCTGTGGACTCGTTTATAGTGGACCCATCAGTAAAGTACATATTATCACAATTGATACCCCCATACTTTTCATCGAAGATCGTTGGAGCGATCCTCGATCGTTGGTAATCTGAATATCCATGGATATCTTGCTTCATGGACAGATCAAAATGCACAGAGGAATTGATGTAGTCAGGGAAACAAACACGATTGGGAATATACGAAGAAGGATCAACCTGCATGGAGATGAATTCATGATATGAACTCATGAATCCGGAGTGAAAATTTAGCTCGATCAGCTGCTCAAAATTTCCGATCACCAATGGGTTCATGACCTTACACCGGATGAAGAACCGAAGAGATAATAAATTGAAGCGATCTTTTAGTGGGAGTAGGCCTGCCAAAACCTCGAGACTCATGGTATGCGTTGAGGGCATACATCCCAACGCGATACGGAGACAAAGATACTGAATTTGCTCGAGTTTAATGAGGTGTGTTTTGGCAGCTGATTGAAAACAGAAACTGCCATACTCCATCACTGAGAGAATAGTTGTTCGATACAACATTATAAGATCTTCGGGATGGGCTCCCCACCAGGTGCCGGTAATTGTACGGAGAAAGTTTATTCTTTGTTGGCATTTTTTACTCAGATACCTAATATGGGCCCCCCAAGTACATTTGGAGTCGAACCAGACCCCAAGATACTTGAATGACATAGCATGAGTGATCGGTTTACCCAAAAGTTGAAGCTTTGGTTTTGCTGGTTTATGCTTCCTAGAAAAAACCACCATCTCTGTTTTCTCCGTGGAGAATTCGATCCCTAGCCCAATGGCCCAGGTTGAAAAATTGTTCAAAGTATCTTGTAAGGATTCTTGCAGGTCGGATTCGTTTGATCCTACGACAGACACCACTCCATCATCTGCAAGTTGTCTTAGGCTGCAATTTTGTGTAAGGCAATTGTCAATGTCGCTTACGTAGAAGTTGTACAAAAGGGGGCTTAAACATGAGCCCTGGGGGAGTCCCATGTAAGAGACCCGACTTACTGCCGAATCTCCGTGAGAAAAGTTCAAATGTTTCTCACAAAGCAAGTTATATAACATATTATTCAATAGAGGCGGCAGACCCCGAGATTGTAATTTGTCTGACAAAACCTCTATTGAAACAGAATCAAAGGCCCCCTTTATGTCCAAGAATACTGAAGCCATTTGTTTTTTTTCGGCGTAAGCCATTTGAATTTCTGAAGAAAGCAACGCAAGACAATCATTCGTCCCCTTGACCCTGCGGAACCCATATTGTGTATCTGAGAGTAGGCCATTCGTTTCAACCCATCGATCAAGGCGTAACAAGATCATTTTCTCCAACAATTTCCGTATACAAGACAGCATTGCTATTGGGCGGTACGAATTGAAGTCGGACGCGGGTTTTCCGGGTTTTTGAATAGCTATAACTCGTACTTGTCTCCAATCATCTGGAACAATATTATGCTCCAGAAACCGATTGAATAAATTCAACAAGCGATGTTTCGCCACATCAGGGAGGTTTTTCAGCAAGTTGAACTTAATTCTATCCGATCCCGGAGCAGAATTGTTACATGAAAGCAGAGCAAGAGAGAATTCTACCATCGAAAACTCGGAATCAAGATCGCACCTATCATGTGGTATATCTCGAACAATTTTTTGCACAGGAGCGGAATCGGGACAAACCTTTCGTGCAAAATTAAAAATCCATCGATGTGAATATTCCTCGCTTTCATTGGATGAAGATCGATTTCTCATGTTTCGAGCCACTGTCCATAATTTTTTCATTGACGTTTCTCGTGACAAACCTCCCACGAAATTTCGCCAATAAGCACGTTTTTTCCCTTTGATCAAGTTTTTAAATTGATTTTCAAGGTCCAAATACGTTTGAAAATTCTCAATGGTTCCACGTTTCCGAAAAGCTTTAAATGCATTTGATTTATCTCCATAAAGCTTGGAACACTGGCTATCCCACCATGGATTGGGAGGCCTTCGACGAATAGTGGAACCTGGGATGAGTTTCGTTTGAGCGCGAACCGCGCTGTCATAGATCAAACGAGAAATGAAGTTATACTCCTCCAATGGAGGCAAACCATCTCTGGAATTGATGGCTAGAGCAATCGCGTCCGCATATTTTTTCCAGTCAATGTGTCTTGTGAGGTCGTATGCCACCCATTGGTGATAGTAATTTTGATTGGCAAGTGGTCACTACCGTTGGGATCCTGGATTACATTCCACTTGCAATCTAACGATAGTGAATTCGAGCAAAGCGAGAGGTCAAGAGCACTTGGGTTAGCAGGAGGTTTAGGTACACGTGTTGTTTCCCCAGTGTTCAAAACGGTCATATTGAAGCTGTTACAAAGGTCATATATCAACGACGAACGATTATCGTCGTACGGTTCCCCCCAGGCAGTTCCGTGAGAGTTGAAGTCTCCCAAGATTAATCGTGGCTCAGGAAGGAGTGAGCACATGTCAACAAGTTGCTTGCGGCTAACCGCAGCTCTCGGAGGCCAATACAAGCTGACAATACAGAGGTCTTTGCCTCTGATGTTTGCATGACAAGCAACAGCTTCGATCCCTCCAATAGATGGAAGGTCAATTCGAAAAAATGAGTGGCACTTATTGATCCCCAATAGTACCCCTCCGTATCTGTCATCGCGGTCCAAGCGTATTATATTAAAATCGTGGAAAGAGAGATCATTTTGAGAAGAGAGCCAGGTTTCGGATAGAGCAAAAACATCACAATTGAGTTTATGAATTAGAAATTTGAATGTATCCAATTTAGGGATAAGACTACGACAATTCCACTGTAAAACAGTGATATCTCCGACCTCTCTATTTAAATTAGACATCAAGAGAGATAATCATTGCAAGGAGGGGCCATGTTTGCATCAATTGCTGCAAAATTGTCTTTAGTACTGGAAGCATTGCGGTGACAATGGTTCTGATGGAGTCGGAAACATTAAAACACGTGAAGATTTGATCCACAAGGTCAGACAACTTTATAAATCCCGATTGGGAAGTTGAACTTGACGGAAAAACAGGGACAGTTGGGGTTTTTGATGTCCCCTCGAGTGCTGGGTCGTTCGAAGGTGAACTATTACCACGGAGGCCAGGAGGGACCTGATTTTGCTTATCCGCTGCACTCGATTTTTTGGGCAAGCTAACAGGGGGTATCACCGGAGGGACTTGTCCTTGAACTTTGGGAGTGGTCACATTTTTGCGCCGGGGATTCCCTTGAGAAATAAACGGCGTGCCCCCGTTAGCTGTATCCGCTTCCATTTCGTCAACTGGCAACGTAGCGAAGACATTGTGTGTATTGATTGGTTGTTGTTCTTGAGCCAGTTGAGAAGCGCCCTTCAAAATTTCTGCGAAAGTGCGTTTAGAGCGTTCCCTCAAAGAGCGCTTCTGTTTCTCCCAGCGAGCCTTGTATGTTTCACAAGCTGAGAGCACGTGTGGGGATCCCCCGCAATATGGACACTTATGCTCAGTCGCACTGCAGGATTTCCCCTCATGTTGTTCTCCGCAAGTGGCACATCGTTCTTTATTGGCACAATAAGCAGCCGTGTGACCAACTGACTTGCACTTTAGACAAGTCATTGGCTTTGGAATAAAAAGTCGCACGGCTAACCTCAATTTATCTACCATCACGTAGTCAGGGAGAGCTGAACCAGCGAAGGTGACTCGAAACGAGTTGGACGGCGTAAATTTCTTTTCTTCTCCTTCATGGGAGACTGTTCCGAGCTGGCGGCAACCCAAGATCTTAACAGTCGTCGAGGGCAGTTTTTTAAAACGGCCGGTACCTTCACTCGTAATGTATTCGCACGTCAAGCCCGTTTCGGTTATCACACCCTCAATTTCGACTATGTGAGAGGGAATGTAGACCCGATACTCAATTGTAAAATGCTGATCGACAACAATCTTGTTTGCGTCTTTTCGATCATTCACGACAACTCGCAATTTGTTTGGTCTAACCTTCGAAATTTCCGAAACGGAGGTATACCTTGCCAGATCTTTCGCGATCTGCATGACTCTCAACGCCTCTCCATTTGACTTAGGCCTGAAGAAAACAACCCAGGGACCAGTTCCGGGCGCATCTTCTGGATAGACCTTTACACGGGGAGTGGGAATAACAGAGGGGGAAGGCGAGGACGGGGATTGAGAGTGGGAAGGCGAAGGTTGAGAAGGAGCGGGAAGAACAGAGGGAGAAGACGAGGTTGAAGGTAGAGTGGGATCGTTAAGGGCAGATGGGAGATTTGCTAGTTTTTTGGAGGGAGGCTTGGTAGGGTTAGCTGACTCGTCCCCAGAAGAAGTATCTTCCGTATTTGGAACACGTTTGAGTGACTTTTTTTTATCCGTTAGGAGGGAACTAGAGTCAGAGACCTCCATATCCGAAGGTCCCCCACTCTCTGCCATTTTAAATTTTCACTTATATTCTAAGTATTTTTTTAAACAATATTTCACAATAAAATAATTCACAAAAACCAAAAAAAAAAAAACTTATAATTATTAAATATTTTCTCTCAGTATATTTAATGTTATTCACCTATGAACGCACTCCAGTGCAGATGAACGGCAGCGTGCTGAAAGCTCGTTGGTGGTGGGAATGTGCCTACGACACCACTACACACAGTCGTCGGTGAAAGCTTACCCGCACTGTCACTGTTGGCACGATGACTCGGCGAAATCTCCAATGTCGGCGAAGCAGCGACAAAACAAAAACCAATGCTTGGCTTTCCGAGGATGAAAGCCTCTATCCACTTGCAGGCAGGGCACTTCACTCACTATCCAGATAGCGAAATGAACTCTTCAGCGGCAAAAAAACAACAATCACGCTGTAACCGATAACGGAACTTGGACGCGACTTTCCTTCGTCTGGTTACTACGGGCAATCGGCGAAGAATGATCGTCGTGCTTGTTAATGATGACTAATTTTATTGCAGGAAGTGAAGCCAAGAAATGTTGGGAAAAACTGAGAAACAATCACCGAGATGCGCTTCGTCGGCAGAAAATTTCTAAACCGAAAAGTGGATCAGGGGCTGTTAATATAAAGCCATGGCGCTTTCTAAAAAAATATGGCATTTTGAATCCCGCATATGGCAAATAGGCCAAGTAACACAAATTTTACTGAAGACATACTAAATGACGAATCATCTCATGGTAACTCAAATACTACAGAAAATGACATTCAAAAAAATGTTGATGATACGGATATTCATGAATCAGTAGTTGAAGAAACTATTGAAAACCCTGAATCACCATCTCCTGGTACATCAGCTGATGAAGGAAGTAAAAGACGACGAAAAAAGAACACTTTAAATAACTTACTAGCTAAATCGATTGAGGACCATGAACGTAGAGCAGCTAAAAGACAGCAACAACGGGAGCGCTTAATTGCTAACACCAGTAATGATTTCACCATAAGCAATGTTAAACATGATCCACTTTTTCATTTTTTTATGAGTATATACGAGACCACAAAAAGATTGCCGCCACTGGCTCAACACAATACCAAAACAAACGTATTTTCATTGGTGTCCCAAGAAGAATCTAAATACTTGGTAGAATATCCGCCTCGTCCACATTCTTCCTATTCACATGTTAGTGATGTAGGATCATATTATTCATCATATACGCCTTCACCTGCAGAACAGCCACATTTTGATGCAGAAACATATCGTATGCTTCCTCCTATACAACAACAGCCTCAGGAAAGTGGGACACCATTGACACCAAATATTATAGTCATTCAGGGTAATGAACTCAACAATTCTGGAAATACGTTTCAAACTATTTAAATTAAATTTATAAATTATTATGGTGCTTTAAATAGTTCCACTTAATTTTGTAACCGTTTACCTACATAATAAACTTACCTTAAGAAAACGGCCAATTTTTCTTCAGTACTAATTCGTTCATGACCACCATATCCTTGATCTTCTAAATCTGTAGCAATCATCGCATGTACTTCCTTAAAATCGTTCCTAGTCATTCTAAAATAATTTTTAAATTTTTCATCTGAAAACTCAGAAGTCAAATTGAATTCTCCATGTGTTTTCCTTTTGGACAGGTAAGAGCTCTTCCATATTTTTTTTTCGGATGATTTCCTTATTAACAATAATCTATTTGAAAACTCGTTATCACTGTCGGATTCTGAACTTATATCAATCGCGTCCATCTTGCTTCACTGACTGATGTACGACTCGTGAAACGAATTGCGGACACACACGTGCCCACCAATGTCAATGTGACATTGGCGCAGTGTCGTGAACGAGTGCGAGTGTGGGCATGTGCGGCGGGGCTAATACATGTAAGTTGGGGGAATTTTTGTTCCCACTCGCATGTGTTCCCTAACATAGCCATGAAAACCAAGGTACCTGAGGAAATTGGCTTTGCAAATACATGCAGGTTGGGGAAACTTTTGTTCCCACCGAAATGTGTTCCCTAATACAGACATCAAAACCAAGGTGCCTTACATTACATGGCGTTTGTTCATTTTTTTTACTTACACAGTAAATATGTTTAATTCAATTGATTTCGAAAATTGTTTCATTCTATCAATAATTTAATCAATACAAACAAATGATTACTAAGCCAAAGGTGGTCCCACGTCATCCTTGCAGTTATATCATAGACCCATTTTTTTGGTGATATAGAACAAGTATTAACCACCGGAGCAATTTTATCATTATTTTAGTTTTCCGACCCACCGACGGAAGCTTCACTGTTCACTCCTTTTACTTTCCTCAGAATAAATTTAACTACGAAAAAATAAAATCATAATAAAAACTGCGCTCCGGTGGCGTTAATACGTAATACGTAAATTAACTACACTACATTTCAGTCACAATTTAAAAAAATGAAACAAAACATTTCACATTACTGTGTATAGAAAATCGACATCGATAACTTTTGCAACACTTTCGGTGGCTTTGTTTTTATTATTGTGTGTCATTTTCGACGTTTGCGATGGATACATGATAACATCCACGAGAACATTAAAAACATATATCTGTCGATTTCTTGAAAATACTAAAGAAATGGTTCGTGATCAATAGAGTTTTGCTGATTCGATTGTTTCGCAAGCTGTGTAACTGCGTCAAGAGTTATTGTTGTCATATAAAATAAAGGATTAATCACATCGCAACAAAGGAATCATTCATCGAAAATGGAGGACAACCAGAGCATGGATGATATCGAACAAAACTTTTTAACACAATTCAGTTGTGAGGACATTGATGTTTTCAATAGTAATTGAATTATATGATTTACTTTGTAATATATCTCAACATTCTAGCAATGGTGACTACTGACAAGGAAGATCTTATTAAGCAGTTCCAAACAATAGGAGAGAATCTGAATTATTCTACAGCAACATTTTTCCTGGATATGAGTAACTGGTAAACACGCTTGAGAGTGAAATATAATAACTGCTAAACCAACTCTGTTTTGAACACGAAAAAATTTGATTCGCTTTTTTGCTCGCGGAAAATACATTATTTTATTTCTTTGTAGGAATCTACAAACCGCTGTAGGATGTTACTTCGATTTCATGGCATTCTCGCGAGTTCCTTCAATGAAAGTTTTGAATGACCTCACTATTGGAAAAGACGAGAAAGTCACCCCGAATACTCCGTAAGTGTGCCTCTTTTCAACAAATATTTATGATGTAAATAAACTTTTGAGTAACTATATGCGAAACAGAATTTCGATTTGTAGCAAATGCTACATGTTGGTGGGAAACAAATTATTTTTTTATACAGTAGATCATCAATTTCCTATAAAGTGAGAAAAATGAAATTTTCCGATGGTATTATTTATTTATGTATAACGTAATGTCTGGATGGCTGCTGATGATATGCAAAAACACCTAGGATCATTAAAATATCTACAGAGTACGAGATGAACATCCATTATCCATAGAGTATGATTGAATGTGAACTTTTTGTTTTCTTCCACAGTTTCCAGTTATGTTGGCTTTTACAAAACAACGGGGAATCGAGTTGGCCCGATGGTGTGTACATGAAAAATGAAGAAGATAGTAGGAAATATTTTATGCCTGCGTTATCACCAAATGATACGGCGACATTAACAGTTGATCTTGTTAGTCCAGCTACTTTAGGTTCGTTTGTATCTAGATGGTTTCTGCGTACAGCGAATGGAACTGTTTTTGGAGGTATGATTTACATAACTAGATCACATTAACTACTGTTAGATAACTCTGGAATTTCAGAACCAATTTCATCCACTATTGAAGTATGTGAAAGCGGCACTCTCGCCATAACTCAACGGTTGGCACAGTTGCAAACTGTGAGCTCATCTGATGTAGAAATAGTTGATAGTCAACCGGAAATTGAACAGGTAAGATCTGTCTTGTTTTTTTTCGTTTGTTTGAATGGTTGTATGTTAACAACGTTTTTTTAAATGATCTGTCTGGTCAGTGCCGTTACTAGTTACACATGATAGAGCAATACAAAACCGAATGTTTAAACCATATGGTCGGTGTTCCACATACCGAAACTCGGTTACAAAATAAGAAAAAATGAGTCAATACAGTAGAATCCGTTTGCTATGACTATGACCGTTTATATTGATCAACCAATTATAATGACATTATTACACAACGAAGTTTGGTTTCATTTGAAACTCTTTGTAAAAAAAGTCGGATATAATGCCTCCATTCACAGTGACATGTCACCTATTATGATCCATTTCTAATAAATTATGCTCGGTTATAATGACCGACATTTTTTCACAAAACGCTATGAACACGGAAATGTAACTTATATTGATACACAATGTATTTCCTTTTAAACAACTTGATGAGCGGATGGATGAGAAATTTAGAGGAGACCTGAATGAACAGTTGAGGCATATCCATGGTATAATCAGCAGTACAGCGCGAGAAGTGTTGGGCTCAACAGTGGCACCTACGCCCAATGAGTGGTTTGATGCGGAGTGCCAATGAGCGACAGACGAGAAGAACCGAGCCAGAGCTTACATGCTAGCTACAACTGTGATACGTCAGAACAGAGGAAGATGTCGTGATGCTAGGGCTGCTAAAAAGAGATTCCATCGCAGGAAGAAACGTCAGCATGGGGAACGAATTCTTGCGGGGCGGAGGATTGCTTCTCCAGGCACGACGCGAGGAGCTTTTATAAAACAATAAACGGTAACAGGGACCGCGGACCGTGCCAACCCCTGTAATGATCAACGACAGGGATCAACCTAATTACCGATAAATCGGAGGTGCCCAGGCGTTGGCAGCAAAATTTTGATGAGTTGTTGAGTGCTGAAGATGGAGTTGTCGAAAGGAATAGGATTGAGATAGATGAAGTGAGGAAAGCAGTGAAAGAGCTGAAGAACGGCAAAGCAACTGGGAAGGACGGCATACCTGCCGAGATACTAAAAGTCGGGGCGAGTAACTACTTTGTTTTATGTATTGAATTATCCAGAGGATATCGTCCGATGAAGAACTACCTGCGGTCTGGTTGGAAGGACTCCTTTGCCCGATATATAAAAAGGGTCACCGCCTTGACTATAGCAATTATCGCGGCATAACTCTCCTCAATCCAACTCTGAAGCCCGAATGAGCTAATATTTTGCATAGGGTATTTTATCGTGCAAATCAACATTTTGCAGGAAGTCCCGTATGACAAATCGATATGATGATTTTCATTGGCCATACCATACGTTTTGCCTCGTATTCCGAAAAAACAACTATGCCCAAAGTGTCGATTTTTATTTATTACAAAAAAAAATGTTCGAGATGACAGTAGATCTCGACGTTTCATGCAATTTTACGACATTTGGCATCAACATTTTTTTCGATAACCCCGATTTCCTTTACTACCCCCTGGGTTTTCAAAAAACTCAAACTTTTACGGTTGTGCGACACTAGTAAATGAAGTTCGATTGAGTTGATATTTTGCAAAGGGTAGTTTTTCGTGGGAATCAACATTTTTATTCAAGCTCCCTTTGAAAATTCGAAGGTCCTTTTTGCCCATACATCCATTGGCACTCTAATGAGGATATTTTTGAAGTAGTCGACGAATTTATTTACCTGGGTACATTAGTGACATGTGACAACGAGATGAGCCGTGAAATCAAGAGACGGATAGCGGCTGCAAACAGGGCGTTCTACGGATCGCGTAACCAGCTGAGGCGCGACAAAAATTAAGACTGGTTTTAAAATTCATGGTGAAAAAAAATAAAAACAAGAAAATTCATACCGTGAAAAGCTTCTAGGGTTAGTACTTAGTCATGTAATTGTTACGCATCACTTCACGCACCCGGTTCGGCATTTATTCCACATGTTGGCGTACCAACAAGCTTGAATTCTATCCCACAGTCTCTCATAGATTCTGTATAGGGTTCAGATCCGGTGACTGCGCTGGCCACCCAATGACGTCATGACTTTGTTATCCTGGAACCACTTTTTGACGGTCTTGGTGGTGTTGCTTCGGATCGTTATCCTGCATGAACTGCCATTTCAGAGGCATCTCCAACTCCGCGTGTGGCAACCTAACATCCCTTGGGCGATGGACGCAATGGTTTTTCCGTCCGAACCGATGAGGTTTATCTTCGTCTCATCTGACCACAGTATATTTCCCCACTGCTCTTACTTCTCCGGACCGCTCCAAGTGGACGAACCAGCCTACGGCTGAAAGTTCTCTATAATAAAGAACAAAAAAAAACCAAAATGATCGCCACCACAAAATAACGCCATATATATTTTTTTCATAACCCTATCAATATGGGTATCAAATGAAAGGGCTTGACTAGTAGCATATAGTTATTGATGAAAAATGTAAATTCAAGATAGCGGGCGCTAGAAAATGGCAGATTACATATTTTCTATGGAAGGGCTTGACTAGTAGAACATAGTTATTTATGAATAATGCAAATCCAAAATGGCCACCACCACAAATTGGTGATACATTTTTTTTTTCAAAATCCCATCGATATGGATATCAAATGAAAGGATGTGACTATTAAATAAAGTTATTGATGAAAAACGTAAATCTAAGATGACGACGGCTACAAAATGACGGATTACATATTAAAGAAAGGGCTTGATCAGTAGAACACATCTTTTTATGAAAAATGCAAATCCAAAATGGGGCACGTCGGATTTCCGTTATCCACAGTTAGTTGTTTCATCATATGCCCCACGATTTTATTTTAGTTTCAATGCCCTTGGAGAATGGAGGGAGGGGTGTGATAGCTACTAACTGCTGCTTATCTGGTTATTTTCAAGCTTTTAGTACATTATCTGTATTATTATTATGTTTAATCACAATGAAACCGTTTAACTTGAAAAGTTTTTTATTTAATTTATTTTCTAGCTGTTTAGTACATTATCTGTATCATTAGTATATAGCTCTCCAATAAAACCGTTCAACAATTTTTAAAATTTTGGATTTGCATTTTTCATAAATAACTGTGTTCTACTAGTCAATCCTTTTCGTTTGAAAGCCGGAATTCAAATTATGATTAAAAAAAAAGTGTTCGGATTTTACGGATTCACGATACAATTAAAAATATGTTCAAACTTAAAAAAACAAATATTTCATGATTTTGTGGAATTCTGTGATTCATAACTTACATGAATGTCTTCTAATTTTATAGGAACGGTAATTTTTCATGATATGGTTATACTTTTTTATAAGTTGAAGCTATTATCGTAAGCGCTTAAGCGTCCGAATTCCGATGCTTTATTATAAATAAGTGCGCTATACATACAACGTCCCGTCACCGTAAAGTCAACGTAATGCAATGAAACATCAAATATTATTCCATGGAAATCGTATGGTAGCATTCACATACACCATCAACGACAACTTTGACGTCGGCAAAAAAGTTCTAGAGAATAGTTGACGGGACGGTGATGTTGACGCAGTATGTGTAGCGCACTTTAATCAGAAACATCAACTTCAAAGTCAAATGTTCAAGGCACCATGGCAGCACTCTCTATTGGTGGAACTCTATCTATTGTACTAGTACTAGTGACGCCATCTACAACAGTTGCAATGCCTTCTTTCGAATCAGCATGCCTAGAATCAGTTCTAAATTTTGAAAAATTCAATGATTTAAATGCTTAAAACCTGAAGTCCCGACTCTTCTTCAACAATAATACTATAAAAACTGTTTTTCTCAGCTAGTCGCGAATGATTTTGAATGAGAAATTTGGAACTGGGAGATATGTTGGCATAAAAAATGAAACCAAAATCAAAACAAAAACCGAGACACCGATTCCAGACAAAAACCCAACCGTCCGTCTTCGTAAATTATTCTTGTCTACAAATCCTATCGGTCGTTTTCATTGAACGTATGCTGTAAATTAACGTGACGTGGATGTTGTATGTGAATCGCACTTAAACGACCAAAACATACCGTTATTGTTGTTTAAAAAAAATGGGTGAGATATTTTTCCTCACGCGCCTTACAGTCTAGATTTTGCCCTTTCTTATTTATTTAAACCTAAAACATTTAGATAAGTATAGAACGTTCTGACTGGTACTCCTTTTATTCCAGCACAGTGTGTCAAAAAAAGGTTTGTTGCATTCGTGGTCCCGAAAGATACTTCAACTAGAGCGCTGACTGGCATCGTCTAAATCAGCCTTAAGATGAGATCAGACAACTGGCTTCTACCGAGATGAAAAATAGAAGGTGGGAAGATTCAAGTGGGAAGGTTTTGGTTGTGTTGAACTTTGATTGTGTTAGTAGCCAGGAAGATAGGAGGTTCACATACCAGGCATACCAGTCAGTTACTCAAATGGTACAAAATTGAATGTGTCAACGAATAACGTTGAAAGAGGATATACAGAAGCTAATTACAGATTTCCAAATCATATTTTTCGCATTATGAAACAAACAGAACATATTACGAACTAAAATGTTTATTTTTTTCTTTGATTTCAGAAATAGTATTCTAATGTCTACTATGTTTGGATTCTAGAGCAACTTCATGGAAGTTTGATTTTTGTCAGCAATTGTAATTATTTTTTTTCACAATTAAGGTGCTGAAAACTTCAGTCGTCTAAAATTAAGACGCAAGCGGAAAACTTTTCGTCTCAATCTAAGTCATACGGAGTCAATTGAATTTATTTTTCAAGTTCATTCTACATGAAAAAAACTTGCAACTTTTTTCCCATGCACTGTCAAATGTTTATCCGTCAAAGGAACAAAAGATTGTGTGACTATGACTTTGTTCGTTTTTGGTCGACGTAACGAGAAGTAAAATTGAATTGAAATTAAATTTAGAACACTTCAAAAATACTGAAATTTCAGTTTCTGTTAAAATGTCGGGCCCTTATGATTTTGAACGCTAACATTGATTTAGGAAAAAAAAACTAGTTCGTTCATTTCATTTGCTTATTTTTACTTTTAGTAACAAAACTTTTCCTATGTAGTGAACTATTATAAGAAAAGTAACATACATAAACAAAATCTGTGACGTCACAGATTTAAAAAATCTTCCCACCTTTCATTTTCCATCTCGGGCTTCTACCACAGCAGTGGAACTCCATACAATTCACTGATTAAAAAGTGTCCAGATTTTCATCGCTTGTTTACGTGAAGAATATATTTTTTTCAGGCACACTTGATTTGAGAGTGTATGGATTTCTAGCTGTCTTGACGCAAGGTCTTTAATGAAGAATGATAAGATTGGAAAGTTTCTATAAACATGTTTATAATTACATAAGTTTATTCAAATATTAATATTGCCCTTCTTTAACTATTCAGTGCAATTTTATCAAAATTTGAAGGAGAAATGAAGTTGATTTATAGAAGAATAAGATTTCATTTGATATGACGATTTTTGAAATCGCCTCGATGGTTGTAAAGTTATGACGTTTTGGAAGAAATCTTACTTAAAGGCCCCAGTGGCATGTGCTGTACACAAAAGTCTTCTCCATTCACATGAATTTTATATTTTTTTTCCAATTTTTACCTTCAAACCAACATATCATATCTTTCCAATCATCCGCAAACATGCCTAGTAGTAAATTAAATAAACCAAACTCATAAACGACAAAAAGAGTCTTCGATTGTATATTTTTTATATATTTTTCACAATTTTTTCACTACCATTTGCTTATTGGCGCTTTTTTAGTTGGAGTGCCTTTTAGTTGGCGGTTCACCAGTTGGACCAAAAATCAATTATCCGTCATAATTGTATGTCACTTTTACTCTGTTGTTCCAATGCCATTTTTATAGAAGGGTCTTTGAACGTTAAACTCAAAAAATGAAGGCACAGTATAAAAGTATTTAGTTTTGCAGTTTGTTTGACAAATGAATTCGTTTGAAAATATTTAATCATATATATACATATATATAAAGTGAATTATATCACATCCACTATTCAAGGAAGTTAATGATATTTTCTAGCATCAATCCAAATGCAGTAATCCTAATTATTCTTATGGCCGCACTAAAAGACATGAAAAACGCGAACTTTGAAATTTGTGAACTATTGCAGTATTACTTCAGCCATTCCATACCAAACTGATATAGTGGTTTTCAGATTTTCGTGAAAATTGGTAGCTTGTTTTCGTTATGGTAAAACATTGAACCTGTATTTTTTTTTGGGTGATTCGATTTCTTTCACTTTTTGCCAAAAATGACTTTTATCAAAAACTCATAACTGTTGAACCACATAGCCGATTCAGCTGATCGATACATCAAATTGAAGTTAATTGGGCTAGTCTTTGTTGAAAGAATATCAAACTTGTAAGAAATTTGAATTTTGTTTCCGTAATTCTTGATTGTATCCGTTTTTATAGTTTACATGGTTTCGGAACCAACGGCGCTATATTTTTCTATATTTTTTCTTGAAAACTGAGCTTTTTTTACAAATTTACATTTTTTACTAAAAAATTGGATATGTTCTTTTTTCTTTTTCGAGGTTTTTTAAAGTTAACCGATAGTTCGGAATATTTATTTCTTCCCCTTTTTCCTATTCTCAAAAATTCATAACATTTGAATTGCTAGAGCGATTCAGATGATCGATATAACAAATTAAAGCCTAGATTTTTTTGCAAGTGTGAAATTATTGACTTAAATTAACAATATCGATTATCTAAATCGGTTCAGTAGACCAAAGTTATGATTTGTTAAAAAACGTCATTTTTGGAAAAAAGGAGAAAAATGATTTTTTGAACCATCGGTTAAATTTGAAAAATCATAATTTAAAAACGAAGAACACATTTTTGGATATGTTATCTAAAAAATCCTCAGCTTTCGAGAATTAATATAAAAAAAATATAGCGCCCTCCGATGAAAACTATGAACAATCACGATCAATAATTAACAACAAATTTTTTTTTGCGGTATAGTATTTTTTTCAAAAAAAAAACTAGCTAACTGTCCAATTTAATATGTCGATCATCTGAATCGGTTTAGTAGTTCAAAAGATATGAATTTTTGAAAAAAAATATTTTTGGAAAGAAAGGGGAAAAACTAGATTTTTCGAACCACCCTAAAATGGAATGAGATCTGATATTTAACGATAAGGAACAAAACTACCAATTTACACGAAAATCTGAGAACCACTATGTCGGTTTGGCATATAGTACTTAAAAAAATATAGTTTGGTGTTCATTTTCCCTGCAACTAAAAAGCTGATTACTAGAAACTAATTGACGTTAACGTTTCATTACCTTGTAAATTCTAGATACAATACCAACAGAGGGTATTTGAAAAAAAAAAAGACGGGTGGGTAATGTCGGGGACATAACCGGAGTGACGTAGGACTATACAAAGTTATAAAAAAATCAATTTGTGTTTTATTATTATTTTGGATATTATTTTAGAATGCATTGAACTGTATTTCGTAAACTCTTTTTTGAAAGGTTTAATGGCCCTGATAAGCGCCGTGTTTTATGGAATGGTTCCAATTTAGAAAACTTAGTACTCGTGGTTTTGAAAAAAACCATTTCGAACGCCCTCGATGCCGCCTTGTTCTGGATTTGCCACCAAAGCAGATTGTATAAAGAACAAACTTTTTTCTTCTGCTACCTGATGCCGTTTTGCGATTGCGTTTGCCACTCGCCACTCGCTGCAACTGCCTGTTGTCTTGATGTCCACCGAACCGAATGTGTTCTGGTCTGAATGCGGGTTTTCTTATCGTCGCGAGCAGCTTTGCCAGCTAATTCGATCACTTCGGCGGCCGAAACTATATAACGCCGGCTAGGTGGACTGGCGCACTGGTACTAACGCGCTCGGCCTAGCTACCCTTGCGGGGAACTCCAGATCAACACGGTTCAAGCGGGATTTTGCCTTTCCCTTCACTTTTCCTCCTTTACCATGTCCAGACATGGCTGCTTGGGTTGGTTTGTTGATGTGTTGTGATGCGAACCGATGTGGTGTACGGTTTGAATGAGAATGATCGTTACGGAAGGAAGGAAGGTATTGTATTATAGAGACTTTAAACTTTTGCAGTTCATTCGTCTCTAGCCTTAAGAAAGGCCCTTTGAAAACTCTACTCTACTCTACTCCAGCGCTACCACCTCCGCCCTCTTGCCTTGAGAAAGGCACTCGATCCCTCGTCCAGCAACGATGTTGTCCAGTCGGTGTCCACACAAAGAATGATCGTTACGGCAGCGGAGCGGGGATTTTTAAGCTGACTGGCTGGCTCGAGAATTACGCATGTGTGAGACTGCGACCAATGTTTCGTTCATTTTTTCTTTTTCATTTCCAATCGTGCTTCATTCTATTTCGCTGCTGCTCTGGTTGACCGTTTTGGTCGGTAAGATTTGAGGAGCACAAAATGGACCAATCAAAAATGGGCACATAGTGCATTTGGACAATGCTTGATATTTCACAATTATTCAATTATTTATCTCAAGAAAAATGAAATGTTATTCGTTATGATAGATGCGTAGATATATTTCCTATCAATTGATGCAAAAACCTTTGCGATCTATTGAGAAATGCTCGAGTTATAAGCGTTCCAAATCTTGCTTTTTTTCCTACTTGTTCAGTGCCTAGATTTTCATTTCACCCCCTATATCTTCCGGTTAGACGTAGTCCTACGTCAATAAAAATGGCTTTTTACGGGGTGTGTTCGAAACTGAAAAAAAAGAAATTTATTCAAGAATCATATTTTTATGTTGTTTTTTAAGCGTACCTACATTATTTAGTCGTATAATTATTGTATCATTCAATTTATTCCGATTAGAATGCTTTAAAATATTTCAACTGATGCTCTTACCACATTTTAATTTTTTAATTCAATGTTCAGTTTCTATGGCGAAGCTTCATTCGTAAATGACACATTTGTCATCATTGGTGAAATACGACCATGAATGTTGTTATGAATAGCACAGCAAGTTATGATTACAATACATATGGGTTTATTTTGATAATGCATTATACATAAACCGATAAAAATGCATTATAATATTTGTCCACAGCGTTTCAGCGTCTATATGTATATTTTATTCAATTTTGAGTTCGTAATTTCTATCCCATTCGCCGTGCTTATCATGATGATGCTAACATTAATAACATTGTATACGAACCTCCCACCTTATATATGATGTCTCCCACGCTTTTAGAGACATCTTAACATTATGTTCAATTTTTAGAGCGTAAACCATCTGTCAATTTTTTCACTGTTTACATTTTCTTGCCACAAATCGTTGCCACTTTTTTCTCTCAAGTTCCATTTCTCTTCTCTGCTTCTACTCTTCATCGTCGCCCAAAAACGAAGCCATGACATGCAAATTCCAGAGTTGCCAAATATTATAAAAATTCGAATTTTTTAAAGATTATCTGGAGAGTCTTTTCTCGTTGATTCATGCAAAACAACGGCGCTCAACTCCATTGCAATTCAGGAACAACTTGAAAATTGTCACTCTTTCGCAATACATGCCCTTAGTACCGGATGCTTCGTACACAGCCGATACACAAGAACATCTTGTTGGATTGATGGACTTGCTATCAAAGCGGTGAGAAGAATGTTCAGCCCAGAAATTGATGGACAGTGATGCAGCATCGAAATCATATCGAAATTCAGCTTCATCTAATTTTACTGAGAATGTGGATGACATAAATATTGAATTCGACTATGAGTAAATCGTCGATGAAGCGAAAGCATTCCAAAACAAAATTTGTTGTTCCATATAGCTGGTTACATCATCAAAATGAGACAGTAGGAAACAACATGTCAGCAGTGTAACAAGGGATTGATAATCAGCAAAACACAATCTGGATTGTATCAACCATCTCTTTTGACGTAGGACTACGTCTTTCATTTCTATACCGGGGTGTAAAATCAAAGTTTCGAAAACGAAAGCGTTACGCCGGAGACCGAGATTTTGAGTGTTAATAGCTCCTAAACAACTGAACGAAATGGTATGATAAACACTTCATTCGAAAGATAAAATGTCTACGCGTTCTATACTTGTTACTTTCTGATCCAAAAACTTGTTTCAATAGTCTTAAATTTGCTTTCAAAATAGGCTATTGAAATCACCAATCGGTATATAAGCGAGCGGCGCTCGGAAATCCACTCAGTTCTGATTGAACAGCGATTGGAGCATGTTGTCGCTGTTGTGGTGAAGCTCTTCATTTATCATGAAAGCGCGGATGAACGGTGTCACCAAGAGCCTGTTTGTGCACCTTAGGCCAGAAGGGAATCCATCAGGAGCAGAGTGATGCTACAAACGGTTCCCCGGGAAGATCTCGAAGCAGCCGCTACACACACACATACACGCACGGAATTCTTTCCGTTTGGATCGAGAAAGATCCGGAAAATAATCTGCCAGTTCCTCTAGGAATTTAAAAATACATTCATGTGAAAGAGTTTATTTGAATGTTTTCTATCCATGTAACACTGTGACTAAATATGTTTCAATCAAGTGCTATTAACAGATGGTTATCGAGTTAGCATTAACCACTGGTGGGCTTCCAGTATCGAGGAAAATGTGGAAATATCTAATCGTTACTGAAAATAATCTGCCAGTTCCTCTGGGAATTTAAAATTACATTCATATGAAAGAGTTTATTTTAATGTTTTCTATCCATGTTACACTGTGACCAAATACATTAGGTTTTGTGATTTTTCAATCAATCGCAATCAACAGGATAGCTTCTGAAGATTATTCTTCCCCATCAGTAGGATATTTCCGTATCCAATATTGGATGCATAAAACCTTGTGCCTCCAACGTAACGCTCTCGTTTTCGAAGTTCTCCAAATATTCATTCATTCAGAATGAATTCAGATTCAACTTCATACAAATGATCTCTAAATCAACGATAGTCCTACGTCATCCTTGCGGTTATACCATAGATATAACCCACTTCCTGTTTTTTCATATTTACGAGCTAGAGCTTACAACTCTCCCATCTGCATAGTGAATGATGAGACTTTCCATTTCTTCTAAGCAATGGAAATTATATTCCGAAATATAAACATCGCCGTTCACTTTATTTCATTGTGAAAAAATACATACATAAACTTGTATATAATTAGCTCACATATCCCTTAAACTAAATATCGCAATATTCATTACAATCACTATTTCTGAATTCAATACAAATTCAACGCTATTTATTTTTATCGGCAACACTGAAAAAATCGACTTTGTTCACAATATTTATTGAAATCAGGCAATCAGTGATTGACAAAAATTTGGTCCGTAAAAGACCCCCTATTGTCTGATCTTATTTTAGAGAAAAGCAGAACGACAGACTATTGATTTCTTCAATCCCTTTCACAAAATTGAGTTGACACGGGTTCATTTATTTATTTTTATTTATTTACACAATAGCACAATAGCACACCACAGTGACCAGAAATGTACACTCAACAATATAGAACCATCTTTCTTTTTTTCTTGCAGAATGCGCAGTCTGGAACATTGGAGGATACAGAAATGTGGGGTTGAAAGTACAAATTTCATGAGTGCTGATTGATATATTGAATTTATTGATACGTTTATTGATAAAACCGCGAGATCAAAACTTTATCAAAATATAAGTTTTTACAATTAAATAGTGGTTATACTCGACCATAATATCCGAAAGGTAGACTACCATCCATTTAGTTCGCTGGAAATCGTTGGTAATTGTTGGCTATTCATCCTCCAACACGAACACGCATTACAGCTTGGGCTAAGATTTTCCTGTTCCCGGCAGTTTCTAGTTGATTTTATGTTTCTAATTTTGTAGGAAGAATTGGTAAGAATCGGTGCGGCCCGCAGTTGGAAAACTGCAGCTTTGGACCGGGATTATGGGCGAAACAATACTGTGAATAAGATCCAATCTATGGGATGTGGATGGGATCATTGTAAAGTGTTTTTGGTAACTTGACAGATTTGTTTCTTCGTGTGAACGAACCCTTAGGACATTATAATGATCTGTCAATGTCAAAACGAACGAGCAACGCTTTTTTTTATCCCTTTCGTTTATTTCAGGCTCATTAGCATTTTGGCTGTAACAGAGCCGAATTTCAATCGTGTACATGTCACATGTTTATAATATCTATAATTAGCACATTACACAGTTGCCATGTTTTCGGCGTTAGAGTATTCCCTTCTATAACATTGCATATGGTACACATTTACACAGTTGCCATATAGGCGTAAGAGTTTTCGTTCTGTTCTTCCATTATCCAGTTAGACCGGACAGCGGAGACGGTTGATTGATCATTGTTGAGTTATTTATAGAACAGCAGCCCGATGTGTCTTGCAGAGCAGAGCAGTTGTATGGATGAATCGATCTTATTTCGACCGTGGATCGATCTCCATCGCTGATGATTGTTGCGTGGACGTAGCTATTCTGTAACAACACAAAGATGGTCAAATGAGGGTCCTGAGTTTTGAACTCACGATCGATCGCTTACTAAGCGAACGCGCAACCAATGTGGCTACGGAGACCCCCAAGAGCAACGCTTAATAATTATTAGCTAACCCGGTGATCATCGCCCACTCACAATTGATGTTTCAATTTAGATAATTTCGGACACTAAAGTTTCCACAGAACTCATTTTCCTGTACGTGATCTATGTTCGTGGTATATAATTTCTTTTCTGATTTTTTTTTCGGATATCCCCGTCCGGGATATCTTAGGTAGCCGTGATCCTGATCTTCTGCTTCATCTATACCTGTTCCTCAGAAACGCCGATGTCAACGTTTAATGATGTTTCCTTCGTTGTGTCCCTGTTTCATATCCCTCCTATCCGATCTATAAACTTTTACTTAGTCGCGGCAATACATACACACACTCTTTACAGATACACGGGCCAAAGGTTGTGCAGTCCACTGATGATTCAACAAGAGCCAAAGGTTGTACCGCTCATGACAACTCTACACGAGCTGATGATTGCGCCGACTAGTGACCATTCTATCCTGGATTTCTCGAGTCGAGAAGACGCACCACGCTAGATATGGGGTACATACTAGGGGGGCGTTGCTGATTAATGGTCGGCTGCATCCCAATAGGAAGTATCCCGTGTCGGGCACACGTACAGAGCATTGGAGACAGCAACATCCCAATTACGAAAACACTTGTAATACTAACCTCGAGCCGACCGCGAGTAATCGGTTACATATTACTAACATAGATAATAAGAAAAACTGTCAAAATATTGAACTCCGGCCCCGTCAGGCTAACGCCATATGAGCCTTGATAAAAATATATATTTTGGAGAAAAAAAATATAAACCTGACGCAGACTAAGACGCATCCACGATAGATACAATACGGTAGCGCGACTTATGAGAAAGGCCTTTCAGCCATCTTGGATTTTGTATGTAAACAATCTGCAATATTTTGCAATATCTTTTTTTTGCTCTTTGTGTGTGGTATTGTTTTGATGGGAATAAGAGCATTGGAAAGTTGAAAGGTAAGTTTTTTACGGTTAAAGATAGGTTTGTAATATACTCTATCTTATATGTTTCAGCTCAAGAGAAAAAATCGACTTTCGGTGTCGGTCGGTGATGGAGGAATTTTTCCCGCGTTTTGCAGCTAGAGACGTCGGTTAATTATTCGATTGTAAGGTTTCTGGGATTTCAAGTTTTCCTATATTTAATATTCTTTGTTTCTGTGTTCTTGGTTAACATAAACTTAATGCCTGTTTTTGATGGGGCATAAAAAGATGATATAAAAGGATTTCTAGGAACTTCCTGCGATTTGTTTTATCGTCGATATTGTTCAGCTCATATATTATAGAAAAAAAACCCGAAGCTGTAACTGTAAAAATAACTATAAGCCACCGATTAATTTATAATTTACAGTTTACAATTCTTCCGCAAGTGCATTTATTTCACAAGTGTGTATATGCGTGATTATATTTAGTGAACAACTAAACGAATGTCAAACATTTGTACTTTACTTTGGCACGTATGAATCTAACGACGAGTATATCGACGAATAATATATGAATCCGTTCAATCCGGTGACAAAAGGACTAAAATCAAATAATAATAGTCCGAAAATGATATTATGCATTATATTTAATAAATATTCCATTCCACGCATTAATTTATACATTTCATTGAACAATATTCTAAAATAGGAAAAAAAAGTCACTTGTCCAAAATAGTTACTCCTGTACGCGCGTCGGTGTCTCAGACCGAAGGTGGTGAAAAAGTGACATACGTCTCCTTCGTACCAACTTATACGATACGCTAAACGATGATGAACAACGAATGACGAAGCTAGAGAGAATCGCAATGTCGTAGTGTTGATGTTTTCTGAGAAATGAACGAATTATTGATTTCTTGGTCTCTCAGACCTATGCGCGAGTATAGGAGTGTTAACCGTCATGGTGTTTCGTCGAAATTCTTCGGATATGCTAAATCATTTACGGTTGAACCATAAAAATGTTTCCCTGGTGGTGGAGGAGACTGGGAAGAAGAATTTAGGGTCTGCAGGAGTAAAATGCGGACTTAAAGAAGGTGGTCTCAGCTCCCGTTCTAAAATAGTAGTATTCAAATTCAGAGTGCCGAGGAAAATATACCATACTAGTGGTCAATGATTCTATAAATGTACCTCTTTTGAACTAGTAGCTATAAGGACCAAGCAGAAATATTCAAACAAATCAGCTATTTCATTCAACATTCAAAGAACAGGTAATTTTGAACAGAAAAAATTTTATGTTGGTACAATAATAATATTGTACATCATTCTCATTGTGTACTTTTTTTTAAATCGTCCTCAAAAAATCATGAAATGGTAAATTTATCAATATACTAAAATACCATTTCATTCAAAAACCATTATTCTGCACCATGTTTATTACAAAATTATATTTAATGTAATTTTTAGAATTATGCCATCATATTTTTTATCATGAATGTCTGTTCTTTTTGATTACAAGAAATAAATATTTGCTCGATTAATCGAATACTGAAAGACAATTATTCGAATGAATCGAATATTTAAAAATGACCCCACAATTAATCGACAATTGAATAAACGAAAAAATTAGACATCTCTATTTGCAGTCAAATCCCTTTCCACAGTCCTCTGTATATTTATACCGTTTCCCCTCGCGCACTTATTGACGACACGGTCACACCTTTATTCCACACATCTTGGACGCATCAAGCTTGATACTGACTTTTCAAGTTAAATCGTAAGGAACGGACACCAAATCATTTTTATTCAACTCAATTGTCTCGATGCTGTTCCCGTGATACGGAGCCCAAACTACGGATGAGTACTCAAAGATAGAGCGAACCTGAGAACAGTACAGAGCTTTGGGGTATTGTATGTCGGTAAAATGTTTGGTGATACGAAATATAAAACCGAGAGCTTTGGTAGCTTTAGAAACTACGTATGAAATATGTTCTCGGAGCGTTAACTTTGAATCCAAAATATTTCCTAGGTCCTTAATGTTAGTAGATGTTATTAGAGTAGACCCATGTAGCTCATAATTGAATCGTATCGTAGATCGTTTCCGAGAGAAAGGGATGACAGAGCACTTTGAAGCGTTGAGCGACATACGATTGGATTTACACCAATTGTCAACTGTTTCTGGAGAAATGCGGCATCTTCTTAGTTTTCCACGTATAGTGATCCCCGATTTTTGAAATTAATCGTTCATCCACTAATCGAATACTTTTGAGCAGTTTCTTATTCGATACGATTAATCGATCCAAATAATCGATTAATCGATTAATCGTCACACTGAGAGAAATAATTAGTTAGACTAATATTTTTCATTTATTAGAAAGCCATCTGGAATCAAAAAAGTGTTCATTACGCCTGAAAATCAATTATTATTTTTTACGCTCCCCTAAACTCGTAAACGAAGCTCATCTCGCATCGACGACATTGAACTTCTTTTAGGAGTTTAGGAGAGCGTCAAAGATAATTATTGATTTTCAGGATAAAACTGCAGCGGCTGTACGGTTTTTTTGCTCTGGGTTTGAATCGATTAATCGATGTAAATTATTCGTTCGCTTCGATTATTGGTTGTGCAGTATTCGTTCGATTAATAATCGATTTCTGTAGGAAGTATTCGATTAATCGATTAATCGAACGATTATCGGGGATCACTATCCACGTACATAAAAAGATTGAAGTCATCCGCAAAAGAAAGCTTCTTACTTTCTAGAATCAGGTTGACGTTGTTGAGGTACAGCAGAAATATTAAAGGTCCCAAACAGCAGCGTAGTGAGAGTAGACAGCGCCCCTGGCAAACTATGAAAATGGCGCCCCAAAAAATACCACTTTTTTCAAATTTATAACTATAATTACACATAGGTGCCTACTCTATCAAATTTCTTTTAAAAATCCTATTCAATTTGAACAAGTACAGTAAACATTCGCTAACTGGGCGAAAAGGGAAGACCTGTTATCGACATTCGCGTTCTAACTGGTCCGGCATGCAAAACGTCAAATAAAATCGAGGGGAACTTCAATTAATTGTTTGATTCGCGTTGATCATGAAATTGGATAAACAAAAGGATTCCAATGGAAGTTTCGCATTGAGTGCGACAACAGGTATAAAATATAATTTGTAGAAATCATTTTTCTGTAATTTAATCAACGTTTTTGTCATGCAAAAATAATTGAAATTCTCATAACATTTCAAATGACATTCGAATGTCCCTCACAGCAAATCTTCCATTCGAATATAGCGTCGATTGTTTACAAAATTATGCTTTTTAACTGGACCAAGGACTCACTCGCCACAGCTTTCACAGTTGGAATATTTCTTCCCATCCAGCTTGTGACATGTTGTTCAGTAAATTACATTTGATGCGACGTGCCGGAGAAACACTTTGCCACTCACTGAAACTAATTGTTGCCTTGATGAGCGCCGAACCGAAGCTGCTCTGTTCTTGATGCGGGTTTTCTGATTGTCGTGAGCAGCTTTGCAAGCCAACTCGAGCACTCCGACGGCCGAAACTCTATAATCGCTGGTGCTCCTATATACTGGTGCTCCGGCACCAATCCGTTCGGCCTAATTACCCTTGCGGAGCAATCAGTGAATGCGACCAACAGGGAACTGGAGACTTGCACGGTTCGAGTGAGACTTTGCCTTTCCCTTAACTTGTCCTCCTTTGTTACGTCCACGATGCCGATGCCGTACAACCACACGGGTTTACGGTTTGAAAGAAAATAAGATATTTTTTTGGGGTCCGCGTGTTTTATACTCTAGCGGTACACACTCACAGGATAGAGACAAATCGGCAGACTCAGCCAGAGGGGCGAGTCCAACGAGACGAACGAATGAGCGTTAAAAGGGAGCGATGGCAAAAAAATACATTCATTACGATTTGTTTCAAAAATTCATAACTTTTGAAGTACTGATCCGATTCAGATGATCGACATATCAAATTGAAATCAATGGGCTGGTCTTCTTTGAAAATATTATGCTTGCGAAAGAAATGGATTTTGCTTCCGCAATTATTGATGTATTGGTTTTTTATAGTCTCGGGATCAAGGGCGATATATAATAATGGGTTGAAACCCGGTATTTTTATTTTAAACCTCATTTAATAACGAATGGAACAGAATTGAACTCCGATCGATAGGTGAATGTCGTTTAAATAGTCGTCATTCTTGTTTATTATCCTTGTCTATCCTTGTTTATCCTTATTTGTCACTCTCAGAATATTATTGCTTCGCCTGTTGGCCTAAGTAAAAAAGTAAATAAATCCCATCGGTCTGAGTGCTTTGTGCCGTCCTTCTGGTGATGATACAGTACAGGTTCCGATGATCCGATTATTGTTGTTTGTTACCACTGATACCACGTGGCTTGGACAATCACGAAATTTGATATATTCATTTGGAATTATTTTTCATTTTTTCTTAAAACTTAAGGTTTTTTACATAACATATCCAGAAAATAGAGAAAAAATTCGTCGTTTTTGAGTTATGATTTTTAAAGTTGATCGATGGTGCGAAAAATCAAAATTCTTCCCATTTATTCATTTTTTTTCTTATAAAGGAAGACTTGCTCATTGGCTTGAATTTGAATGTCGATCATCTGAATCGGTCCAGTAGTTCAAAGACTACTTTTTATCTCAAAATGATTATTGAATATCAGTGTGGCGCATAACAGGATGGAATAGTAGATGAAGTATATTGGATCGGTAAACAAAAAACGACGTCATTGATTACATTGAATATGAAGTTCATGGGAAAGAAACAAAGAAATGTTGAAAATACATTCGATTTCGTGATATTTTGAGGCAAAGTGCAGATGAAATCATAAAACTGATTATTCTTAGTCTTTGGGAATTTTTCGGTGAAATAATATTCGTTTGCGGATTTTATTCCACGTCCCATACACTGGCACTGTGGTCCATGACAATATCACCTTGGTATCGCTGAAATAATAATTTTCTGAAGTAATTTCCTATGAAATTGCAGTCAACTTACTAACCCATTTCACCATATACATCAACGTATTCCTACACATTAACTGGATGTCTAATTTATTTAATATAACGAATTATTGCACACAATTTTGTGTTGCATACAACATTCACGGGAACCAAACTGAAAAAAAGAATGCATAATATAGGGTTGGAGAAAAAGAAATGTCGTATTTCTGATCGAAATTTGACGCTTTATTTAACATACTTAAAATTATCCTTACTTGTTGCCATTTAGAAGGCAACTTCATTATCCCCCTCTTAAACCCCCCCCCCCCCCCACCTTATTTGCAAAAAAATCAGACAGCCAGTTTTCGCAAGCCTCTTGAGGCCAACTTAGTATCACCAAGAGCGTTTTGCATGGACCGGAAGAGATGATAATCACTTGGAGCCAGATCCGGACTATACGGTGGGTGCAATAGGACATCCCATCCGAGCTCCCGTAGCTTCTGGCGAGTCATCATAGATGTGTGAGCCCGAGCGTTGTCCTGGTAGAAAACAACACCATTCCTATTGATCATTTCTGGCCGCTTCTGGTCAATCGCCTGCTTCAAACGGTCAAACTGTTCAAAGTAGAGAACCGAGTTGAGGGTCTGGCCATAGTTGAGCAGCTCATAGTGGATGATTCTCTTCCAATCCCACCAAACACACAGCAAAACCTTCCTGGCCGTCAATCCGGGCTTGACAATGGTTTGGGCCGGCTCACCGCGCTTCGACCACGACTTTTTTCGCTTTAGGTTGTCGTACGTGATCCATTTTTCATCACCAGTCACCATCTCCTTCAAAAATGGGTCGAGTTCGTTCCATTTCAGCAGTGCATCGCAGGCGTTGATTCGGTCTAAAAAATTTTTTTGCGTCAACTCGTGTGGCACCCATACATCCAGCTTTTTTGGAATCCAATCTTCTGCAAATGGTTCCAAACGGTTTCATGGTCTATACCCAGTTCCTGGCTAATCGAGCGAGTGCTCACATGCCGGTCTACTTGGATGATTTCAACGATTTTATCGGTTTCCACGACGATTGGCCTACCAGTACGGGGTGTATCTTCGACAGCCACTACACCAGAACGAAATCGATCAAACCAACGCTGTGCTGTGTGAATCGCTACAGTATCGGGTCAATAAACTACACGAATTTTTTTCGGCCGCCTTCGTTGCAGTTGCGAGGTAAAACTAGTAAAAACTAGTAAGGTAGTAAAAACGTAAAATATGGCGAATTTCTTGCTTGGTGGACTCCATCTTTGACGTACTATAACTTGAGACTGAAAAGGACAATCACAACACTGTCAAAACGACACTTGTAGCACAGATTGTCGTCTTTATATAACCGTATAGTATGACTCGATGCGATAAGTACAACACAAGATATGTTAAGTGTTGCCATATATTGACAATATACGACATTTCTTTTTCCCCAACCCAATACATTATTTACCTTTGCATTCTACTTTAATTTACCTAAATTGCTCACTTGTTTAACAATTTCGACTTTAGATATCTCAAGTGAAAAAATTGCTGGATAAATTTGCCGTCTAATGGTATATATATTATAACATACATCGTAAGAACGATGTTATAACATACAAATCAAAGACTTAGATTTGTATGTTATAACATGGCGCCGGCATAGCGGCGAAAATTTATTTTGATAATTATTTCACAAATTACGCAACGGAAGCAGAGGGGTGAAGGGGTCGATGTTGCGTTACTTTATGTGTATTAGAGATAGTAGGTGCGTTACGTAAGGGGGTAAGGTCCAAATTCCGGATTTTTAACGTTACGTAATTTCTGCACCACGACGTAGCTTGCTATGATTTTTTTTGTGCGCGAATGAAACGTCTTTGTGGAGATGACAACCGCAAGGAAATTTCTCTCGAAAGCAGTAGGGTCGGATGGGAGATTTTCGAGGACAATTTATTTTTAGTGAAATAAGATCAACTTTACTAGATCACTGAATGTTTTCGATTGGATGCGACGAATAATTTATATGCTTCCAATAAATATTTTCTTGCATTTATTGATGACTTATTAAAACAAAAACTAGACGCTATTTATCACAATCAGCCAGAGATTTATCAATGACATTTCTCAGAATTGTGTTATTCACATAGGTACATTGCACATCATTAGGGACAACTATTTTTTATATTTCAGATCGTGTGGGGCAAGGAAATATACATGAGCTTTATCACCTGGTAATTGGTACTGAATAAGTGGTTTTGGGTTTCTTCCGTTATATGGCAAAATCTCACTATCAGGGTTGATAGCGGGTAACGGATGTTTATAATTAATCAGTACGTCCCTTTCTAGGTACGGATCGTTCGCTTGTTGTGAATTCCTCAAAACGTATTTTATATTCTGCTTCACGCTAGTAGCAGGTGAGTGCGGGTTTTTATTTTCATAGGGCCGCTTAATTGGGTTGATATTCGCCCGATCATATCCTGAGTTGTCCTGAACGGGGAATTTACTAGGTAGATACAATTTTTGATTGTATCCGCTAGCCCCGTTATTGTAAATGAGTGGCTTAGGTATTTCTTGTAGTTTCACCTTTTCAATTGTATACCAATTAGGTTGATCATAGTAATATGGTCTCCCCGTGGTAACTGATAAATAATCTGCGTTTGTTATGTGTGTATTTTGAACTGGGTTTGTGTTGTCATGATTGTTATATCGGCCCGGTTTGTTATTGTACAATAGTGGCGTTCCTCTGAAAGGATTAATATTCTGGGGAGTAACGGGAGGACTAACATAGTACTGTTGTTGAAAAGCCGGAGTTGTGGATCTATAGTTCCCATTGATATCTGGAGATGGTTGCGTGGGTTGATTGTAATTCAAAGGTATGTGGTTGACTGGGAGAGGTAATTGGGTATGTGGCAATGGACCTGGTGGCCTAGCCTGGTTCGCATCATATCCCACATCATATACTGGTCTTTTCTTCGGTGTTCGAAGGTTGCTTATCAAGGACACGGAATTTTCATAAAAACGCAGTGTCTGACGAATAGTTTCTATTTCTCTATCGAATTCCTGCATTGACTTGTACCGATAATTATCGATGTCAGGATCGACATATGGAACATCTTTGTTTTTGCTCGGTAAATATGTTTTAGATGGCGGACGGTTTTTATTCGTGGGCTTATCGATGTGAGGTCTTATGGTAGTTGTCGTGTATGGATCAACATCAGCTATCGTAGTAATGAAGGGCAATGGAGTTGTTAGTGAATACTCATCGTAGAATTGTAATGTAGGAGTTCTTGCATCAAAATATTCAAAGTATATAGGATTGCCTCCAGCATTATGCTGATTGAGGGAAATCAATGGCGGAGCGATTGGAGTATTCATTTCCTGGGTGGGTTTTTTAACTTGTGTAGGATTTTTGGGTCGAGGTCTTTTCTTAGTTGGGTTGGCAACCAGTGGTTCCGGCTGGTTGGAAGTTGGCCTTACATCATTTTGAACAATTGTTTCATTTCTAGGATCGAAGGCCTTCACGTTAATCTTCTCAATTTCGATGTTGTAATTCGGAGTCTCAATCTTAACCGTTCTATTATTGGTTGGTTTGAGACTTGTTGATACCTTTGATAGCCTTGTTCTTTGTGTTGTTACTAATGGTGAAGACGATGTAGTATTTTTGGGGTGACTCCGGGGCTTACTATCTTTGATTTTGTTTGAAACTGGGTTCATCTGAGTCTTCAGAGATTGTTTTCCGTCTTCCAGTGGCGCAAAAAAATTAGGCGGTGGAGGTAATATGATTCCGGGAACTAAGGGACCTGGTGATACTGGATTACTGTAATTACTTTTGTATACAAAACTGTACGGAGGTGGATAGTATAGTGATGGATCATCTTCGTCAATTTCTGTACCATTCTGCTGATCAAAAGAGCCTTGGGATGGTGGAAATGGTGGCAAATTTAGGAAGGGATTCGAGAATGTTTGGTTCGGCCGACCGAGCGGAATTGGGGCTGGCGGTGGGTACTGTATTCCATTGAATTTTTGAGTAGTATCGTCCTTTCCATGCCAGGCAGGGGTATTTTCTTTATTAATATTCTCGGCTTGAATGTCTGGGACTCTTTCATTAGAGAAGAGAAATACTGTCTGATTTGTGAATGGATTGTACACCGGTAGTTGATTATTTCCGATAAACTGTACCGGGCCATCGTCGGTGAGCTGGACAGGAAAGGGAGGCGGTATTTTTGGATTCAACGGAAGTTTAACCTGCCTATTAGGCGCTTCATAATCGTCGATCGGTCTCCAAACGGGTCTGTTGTTGTTCTGATTAACTGATCCTCCTTTCAGAACCAATAGATGGTCTTCTGACAGCCATATTTCTTCGTCCTTCAGGCCTCCGTAATTCCGAGCGTCGTCCTTCGGAACTTCCGAGTTTGATTTATAGCTCAACACACCTGGCCTCCTCGGTGGCGTTTGAAACAGCTCCTTATGAATTAAACCATATTTACCTTCCGCTACCTGATCCGATAAGGTTTTCTTGCTGTCATCTTTCTTAGTACCGTTCGTTGCTTCCTGATCGTTTCCGTCCCCAGCGCTTGCTGTAATTAGTGCTATGTCATCGTCGATAAAGTTATTTTCTTTTAATTGAATATTTTTTCCTTGGCCTAACACAGCTGCATTCAAACTATTATTATTTTTAAAATTATTCCTAATGCTTCTATATACATCATGATTAAATAGTACGTGGCCACCAATCAATCGCTCTATGGTTCTTCCATGATTTCTCTTAGATCTGAAAGTATAAAAAGAAAGTGGAAATATTATGTTATAATACATATTCTAAGATTCATCAGTAATTTGTTTAAATGATAAATAAAATAATATTACTAGTTTTTCGCATTAGGTTCCTAAAGGAACTTCACCGTCTCAACGTATTGTTACAACGTATTGTTTGCATTGAAAAAAAAATTGACAAAAATTACCGATTTTTCATGGTGTTACCTTCAGAAGCACTGACGAACTACCCATGGAAATACATGTCAGGAAAAAAAAAGGAAATCCCGTCCACTGGTCTCGGAACCGCAGGCAATGACGCAGCAGCAGCGGCTGAATAAGATGGTCAAGTCGATTTTCCAAGCAAACCGCGACGTGGCGGTAGTGATGGACGACGAGACCTATCTCACCGTGGATGGCAACGACTGGCAGAGCTCCTCGTATTTTACTTTCCACTTTCCACGAAGGAAGTGAGCTCCGAAGTTTATTTCACACACCAATTTCCCCAAGAGGGGTCTCGCTGACAATCAGCGGGAAGGGGATGTCAAAGCCGCTTTCTTTAGCTCCGGACTGGAAGTGAACGGGGAAATTTATAGTACGAAGTGCCTGCCAGATGTTACGTCGTTCATTAAGAAATACCATAAGGGCGAAGACGCGATGTTCTGGCCGGATCTGGCGTCGGCCCACTACTCGAAGCGATCGTTAAAGGGGATTTTTTTTATTTATTTACTATGACTCTACATCCCATTGAGATTAGATCTGATTCACTACTCTTCGTTAAAGGGGACGGAACGGCTGAATATCGATGTTGGCGAACTCGCCCAACGTCACTATGCTGCGTTCCATCGAGAATTTCTGGGCAAACCTGGAGCGTAAGACCTACTTCAACAATTTTGTCGCAAAAACTGAGAAGGAATTGATAAATAAAACGAAGAAGGAACTCAAAAACATGCCTACACACATGTTTTCGTCCGCTATGGCGAAAAGTCCGGTTAGTTGCCGGAAGGAGCAAGGGCGTAGAATTTTTTTAGTTAAATTTTTTTATCACCATCCGAAAAAAGTCAATTTTTTAATGCAAACGTTATTCCACTTCTACTCCTTCGAGAACAACAGTATATCGGTGGTTTAGTAAATTTAAAATAGATCGTACAAGCACCGCAGATGCACCTTACTCTGGAAGGCCAAAAGATGCTACGAATCCAGAAATTGTAAAACAAGTACATCGACTATACACGTTTAGGAAAAATTGGAAATGAGCGTTGCAGAATGTAATTTCGAGTAGGAGATACAGGATAGATACATGACTTAGTCCGGAAAACAGATCACGTTCTTCCAGTTCCCTATGAGTAATTTTTTTCTATATTGGTAGAATAAATTCAGAACACGATCAACTTTTTTTCCCTTGTTAGGTGTGAACCACTGCGTCCATTATTTTAAACTATTGTGGTATGCCCCTCTTTTTATACTACGCTTTAAGCTTATCTACTGCTTCTTGATGAAGCAGTAGACTGAAAGCTATAGCTTGAAATTTATAATTCTGATCGGCGACACAGACCAAATTTCCTTGAGCTCCAGAATAGGCTCATCAAGGTGTTGAAGTCTGCGTCTTGTTAGTACTCCGCAATTGCAGAGCAAATGTTCCGAAGTTTCGCTTTCGGCATTACAAAAGCGACAGATATCATCTCGCACTAAACCTATGTTTTTAAGATGTTATTTACTCGGACAGTGTCCTGTTATAAGACCAGTGAATGTGCTGAAGTCTTTCTTATTAAGACTCAGCAAACTCACTGGTTAATGAGTGCCTAGAGCGTCCGTCAGCGTCACCAAGAGTGGTAAAACTGGTCCCTAAAGGGACAGATCTAACAGTCCTTCAAAGTAGGCATCGACGAAGCGCACAGAGAAAAGGCTCTGTCTACCCATTCATGGCCAGTGAACGTATGTTTTCGTGAATTTGACGATAATCGATCAAAAAACGAGGTGCAAATTGTCAGACTATCTTCAAAATAGCTACTCATCAAAATGAACCCGATCGCGCCGCTCAAGTTACTGAGCTTGGTTTCTCAGGTAATTACTTGAATAGTATGTGCCCTGCCGAAGCAGGAAATGATCACTACACCGTCGTACAAAGTTCCCCCACATTTCCAGTGACTCCTCTCCACGACGGTTCCAACGGAAACATTCGCATCGCATCTTTGATCCAGGAGGAGGAAGTATTGCTCTACTATCAGAACGTCGGAGGCATGAACACAACCGTAGCTCAGTACAAACTAGCGTGCTCTGATGTTTGCTACGATATATACGCCTTCACTGAAACCTGGCTGAACGGCAATACGCTTTCCAAGCAGATCTTCGGTCCGGATTATATGATTTATCGAACCGATCGTTCTCGGGCTACTAGTACTAAAATTACTGGAGGTGGAGTTTTGTTAGCAGTTCATTCAACATTTACTTCTCGTTTAATCCACCCTCCCAATTATACGGGTGTCGAGCAAGTGTGGGTGACTGTGACCCTACCAACAAAAACAGGAAGTGGGTTATATCTATGGTATAACGGCAAGGGTGACGTAGGACTATCGTTGATTTAGAGATCATTTGTATGAAGTTGAATCTGAATTCATTCTGAATGAATGAATATTTGGAGAACTTCGAAAACGAGAGCGTTACGTTGGAGGCACACGGTTTTATGCATCCAATATTGGATACGGAAATATCCTACTGATGGGGAAGAATAATCTTCAGAAGCTATCCTGTTGATTGCGATTGATTGAAAAATCACAAAACCTAATGTATTTGGTCACAGTGTTACATGGATTGAAAACATTCAATTAAACTCATTCACATGAATATATTTTGAAAATTCCCAGAGAAACTGGCAGATTATTTTCAGTAACGATTAGTTATTTCCACATTTTCCTCGATACTGGAAGCCCACCAGTGGTTAATACCAACTCGATAACCACCTGTTAATAGCATTTGATTGAAACATATTTGGTCACAGTGTTACATGGATAGAAAACATTCAATTAAACTCTTTCACATGAATATATTTTGAAAATTCCCAAAGGAACTGGCAGATTATTTTCCAGCAATGATTAGATCTTTCCGGAACTTTCTCGATGCTGAATGGCATCCTAACGGAAAGAGTTCTGCGCGTGTATGTGTCGATCCTTCGCCGTCCACCTCCTCCAGCACGTTAGGCAACGATGTTGTCTTGTCGATGTCCTCGCGAAAAATGAATGTGTCTCACCACCAGAATATCGCTTAAGTATGCTTTTTGTGTGTGATTGAATCGAGAGAAGGTGTGGTTTACGATGGCAATTTGGAAGGCAAACTAGAGGAGAATGAACTCTCTGAGCTCGGAACTTTCGGCGACTGAGCAATAATCGATTGCGGGCGCATACAATATTGGATACGGAAATATCCTACTGATGGGGAAGAATAATCTTCTGAAGCTATCCTGTTAATTGCGATTGATTGAAAAACCACAAAACCAAATGTATTTGGTCACAGTATTACATGGATAGAAAATATTCAATTAAACTCTTTCACATGAATATATTTTGAAAATTCCCAAAGGAACTGGCAGATTATTTTCAGTAACGATTAGATATTTCCACATTTTCCTCGATACTGGAAGCCCCCCAGTGGTTAATGCCAACTCGATAACCACCTGTTAATAGCACTTGATTGAAACATATTTGGTCACAGTGTAACATGGATAGAAAACATTCAATTAAACTCTTTCACATGAATATATTTTGAAAATTCCCAAAGGAACTGGCAGATTATTTTCAGTAACGATTAGATAATTCCACATTTTCCTCGATACTGGAAGCCCACCAGTGGTTAATGCCAACTCGATAACCACCTGTTATTAGCACTTGATTGAAACATATTTGGTCACAGTGTAACATAGATAGAAAACATTCAATTAAACTCTTTCACATGAATATATTTTGAAAATTCCCAGAGGAACTGGCAGATTATTTTCAGTAACGATTAGATATTTCCACATTTTCCTCGATACTGGAAGCCCACCAGTGGTTAATGCCACCTCGATAACCACCTGTTAATAGCCGCGCGTGTATGTGTGTGTAGCGATGTCTTCCCAGGGAACCGTTTGTGGCATCACTCTCCTCCTGATAGATTCCCTTCTGACCTAGGGTGCACAAACAGGCTCTTGGTGACACCGTTCATCCGCGCTTTCATGATAAATAAAGAGCTTCACCGCAACAGCGACAACATGCTCCAATCGCTGTTCAATTAGAACTGAGTGGATTTCCGAGCGCCGCTCGCTTATATACCGATTGGTGATTTCAATAGCCTGTTTTGAAAGCGATTTTAAGACTATTGAAACAAGTTTTTGGATCAAAAAGTAACAAGTATATAACGCGTAGACATTTTATCTTTCGAATGAAGTGTTTATCATACCATTTCGTTCAGTTGTTTAGGAACTATTAACGCTCAAAATCTCGGTCTCCGGCGTAACGCTTTCGTTTTCGAAACTTTGATTTTACACCCCGGTATAGAAATGAAAGACGTAGTCCTACGTCAAAAAGATGTTTATTTGTGTGGTATATCTTCCTCCGGACCGACTTCGCGATTTTGAGTTGGTAAATCAACACATCAATTCGATTTTTTGGGTCTTATCGACGATGAATATTAATGATGATATATTTGTTGTCGGTGATTTCAACCTGGCTTCAATCAACTGGACCAAGAATGATACAGGATTCTACCACTTTCGCATCAATGGCTCTAGTACAACATCTCTAGTAGCATCTTTGCTGGACTGCTATAATAAAGGGTGTGTCACATCAAATTGCATCACGGAAAAAACGCTGTAGAAATTTAATTTTTAGGAATTGTATCTTCAGCTTTCGCTTTTAATCAGATAAGAGTGTATAGATCACGTTGGCCATGCTTCACTGTCAATTTTTCGTAAATTTGGAAAAATGTCGTCGAACGAAAAAGAGCGTCGTGAATTAATCCTGTGCACTCATTTCGAGAATCCGGAGTTGTCACATCGGGACATCGGTAAGATGCTGGGAATCGTCCAATCCACGGTCAGCAGAGTACTAAAACGATACTTCGAGAACCTAACCATCGACCGGAAGGTGAAGAACGGCAAAAATGGATGCTCCGTCAGTGAAAAAGATCACAAGCGCGTAGTTAAGCAGTTTAGACGTGATCCGAGAAGTTCGGTCCGGGATGTCGCCAATAAGCTGAATTTGTCAAGTTCATTCGTCCAGCGGACCAAACTTCGGGAGGGCCTGCGTACATACAAGGTTCAGAAGGCTCCTAACCGCGACGAAAGGCAAAACATGGTGGGGAAGACGCGAGCCCGGAAGCTGTACACCGAAATGCTGACGAAGCCGCATTACCTGATAATGGACGACGAAACCTACGTCAAAGCGGACTTTCGTCAGCTGCCGGGCCTGTTGTTCTTCTCCGCAGAGGACAAATTCAGCGTTCCGGAGGAGATTCGCAAGCAGAAACTATCCAAGTTTGCCAAAAAGTACATGGTGTGGCAAGCGATCTGCTCTCGCGGAAAACGGAGCGCCCCCTTCGTGATGACCGGCACGGTAAACGGGCAGGTTTACCTTAAGGAGTGCCTACAGAAGCGCTTACTACCACTATTGAAGCAGCACGAGGGCGCGACCATCTTCTGGCTGGATCTCGCTTCGTGCCACTATTCAAAGGACGTGTTGGAGTGGTACGAAGCCAACGGAATCACCTTCGTGCCAAAGGAAATGAACCCGCCCAACGCGCCGGAGCTTCGCCCAATAGAGAAATATTGGGCGATTATGAAGCAGGCCCTCCGGAAGAACCTAAAAGTTGTCAAATCGGAGGCGGTCTTCAAGAGAAAATGGATTTCTGTTAAAAAAAAACTACAACCTGACGTTGTACAGAACCTTATGGACGGGGTAAAGAGGAAAGTGCGAGCATACGGGCTTGGGCTCGAAGTATGAATAAAAAGAAAATGCCAAAAGTTGTTTAATAGTTTTTATTTTACTGTCTAAAATTTTCAAAAGGATCGGTCTACTGGGCGAATTTCTACAGCGTTTTTTCCGTGATGCAATTTGATGTGACACACCCTTTACCGCTGATCTTCAGCAATTGAATGGGGTCTTCAATGACAACAACAGATTACTCGATCTTTGTTTCGTCAGCCGCGAACTTGCCTCTAATTGCGCGGTTCTTGAGGCACTCGAACCACTAGTCAAACGATGCAGACATCATCCACCGCTGCAAGTAACATTACGTTCCCGTCAGGCTTGTTCGTTTCGTAGTACAATAGACACCGTTTCCCACGATTATCGTAAAGCTGACTTCGAGGGAATGATCTTTTTTTTTATCATATCAACTGGGACGATGAATTTCGAGATTGTGACGTGAACGCAGCCTCATCCGTTCTTTCGAATATTGTTGTTTATGCAATCGATCAGTTCGTACCAAAGAAAATTCCGTCCCCACCTATTAACCCACCTTGGTCCAATCTTCGACTGATGCGACTAAAGTCATATAAACGTGCTGCTTTAAAGAAATTTTGCAAACAGCGTACGGTCGTGGCAAAACGGAATTATAACAACGCCAACAAACAGTATAAGCGACTTAACAATCGACTTTACCAAGCCCATCAACGTGAACTTCAAAACAAGCTTAAAGTGAATCCGAAAAGTTTCTGGAGACACGTGAATGATCAACGGAAAGAGTCAGGGTTACCTTCTTCTATGTTCAATGCAGATCAAGAGGCAACGGATACTGTGGGAATTGCTGATCTGTTCCGGTCGCAGTTTAGCAGTGTTTTCGTCAACGAACATTTGTCTAGAGACCATATATCAGCTGCCGCTAGTGAGGTTCCTATACATCGTGACATTGGGTCGCATCCGCCAATTTCGGGTGATGACGTACGGAAAGCTAGCCTCCGTCTCAAGAATTCTGTCTCCGTTGGTCCAGACGGAATACCTTCGCTCGTCATTAAGATCTGCATTGAAGTTTTGTTCTCACCATTAAGTAGCATCGATCTTCAACCTCTCGTTGAATTCTGGAATTTTCCCCGAGATCTGGAAGTTCTCGTTCGTTTTTCCTATTCAAAAAGAGTGATAAGCAATCGGTTACGAACTATCGCGGTATCGCTGCTTTATGTGCAGTCTCTAAACTATTTGAACTGTTGGTGCTGGATTATTTGAAGTACAATTGTTCCAGCTACATTGCCTCCGAGCAACACGGGTTTATGCCGAAGAGATCTACTGCTACAAATCTCGTACAATACACCTCTTCAATCATACGCGAGATGGTAAAGGGACATCAAGTCGACGCTATTTACACCGATCTCTCGGATGCATTTGATAAAATTAATCATGACATTGCAATTGCCAAATTAGAGTTACTTGGCTTCCACGGTTCTCTTCTTAATTGGCTTCGCTCATATCTTACCGGTCGACATATGGCAGTAAAAATAGGTGATCATATTTCCGAATCGTTTCCAGTATCTTCTGGTGTGCCTCAGGGTAGTCACCTTGGACCCTTCATCTTTTTACTCTATTTCAACGACGTTCATTTTTCTATTCGTTGCATGAAGCTGTCTTACGCCGACGATTTCAAATTGTATTCTGTTATAAAGGACCGAGGTGACGCTTTATTTCTGCAGCAGCAGTTATACGTTTTCGCTGATTGGTGTCACAAGAACAGAATGATGCTAAACGCCTCAAAATGTGCATTTATCACGTTCTGCAGGAAAAAATCGCCAATCTGTTTCGCATATTGCCTGACGGATCATATTATCAATCGTGAGTGAAAGATCAAAGACTTGGGTGTCATACTTGATTCGAAACTAACCTTTAAGGATCAGGTTGATTACGTTTCCGCCAAGGCGTCAAGTCAACTCGGTTTCATATTTCGGTTCGCCAAAGAATTCAGGAATTGTTTGAAAGCTCTCTACTCATCTTTGGTTCGCTCAACACTGGAGTACTGCTCGGTAGTATGGGCTCCTTCTTACGGTTACAGTGTGAATCGCATCGAATCCATCCAACGAAAATTCGTACGGTTTGCTCTTCGTTGGAGGAATCGGCTCAATCTTCCAGATTATAAATGCCGATGCATTTTGATGGACCTACAGTTACTATGCGTTCGCCGCGTCGTTTCAAAATTTATATTTATCGCTGATCTGTTGCGGTCTGATATTGATTGTGGTGCATTATTGCAACAACTGAATATCAACATCAGACGCGTGAATCTACGTTCTTACTATTTTTTAAACGTCCCAGTCTTTCGTACGAACTACGGTGCAAATGAGCCGATAACCGGCATGTGCAAGGCGTTCAATAAGTGTTACAATTGTTTCGATTTCAATATATCCCGTGTTAGGCTTAAGAATTTGTTTTACGGTGTTCTTCTTATTAATTGATTGTTTTTGTATCCAGACCTTTTTTAATGTGTTCGCGTTTAGTTTAAGATTAGGTTTAGGTAAATGTAACTGTAGGATTTTATGTAGTCTGTTGATACGTAAAAGATGAGGTTTTGTGCTCACCTTGTGGGCTTTTCCCTCCAATAAAGAACAAATATCGACAAGAAAATAAGAAAAAAAGAATTTGTTGAGTAACTTTAATACCCGGCGTGATAATTTTTTTAGACTGGTTAAGTTGTACAACCATCCAATTAGCCGTCACTTCTCGGTTTTCCCATTTCTTCAGCTCATTCTTCAACTCACATTCAGAAATTCCACAGAATGGTTCTGGACCAGTGTAGGGTGAGCTTGAGCCGCGTCTTGCAAGTCCATCTGCTTGGTCATTTCCCTGTATACCGTAATGGCCAGGAATCCAGTACGGTTGTACCGAACTTATATGACATAGTTGCCGTAAAAGGCAAATGCATTCCCAGACAATTTTTGAATAGCACTTGAAACCATTGAGGGTTTAAGTGCTGCTTGACTGTCTGAGCAGAAGCAAATGTTAGAATGTCTACAATTTCTTTTCATACATTCTATTATTGCAGCTTCTTCTGCCTGGAAAACTGTTGCCCAGTTCCCCATAGCTACAGAAATTCTTATACTAGGACCATACACTCCAGCATCTGTTCTGTTACCCATTTTCGACCCATCGGTATAGAACAGGATTGAACCATTACGAACATTGGGACCATCTTCATCCCATACTGAACGAAAAAGTTCGATAACTCTGTATGGAACGTCATAATTGGTCCTACGTTCCATCCAATCACTGTTCATCTCTGAGGCTGATCCAACGGGTAAGAGATTCAGGATGACCAGTTTTGTCCCCGTCCAATATTTTCTTATATCTTTTTAGCTCTAGAGCGCTTCCATTAGCCTCCAGCTTAATATGTTGACCCAAAAGTAACAGGTCCAATGCCTGAGGGTGTGCTTCGCATTGCTTCTGTTACAGTAACGCATGCAAGTCGTTGGAGTTTGTTTATCTTTTTTGCAGCTACAATCTCTTTGGTCTTTGGCCACCATACTAGTGAGGCATAGGTTATCCTTGGCCGTACGATGGCAGTGTAGACCCACATAATCATTTTTGTTTTAAGGCCCCATGTTCTGCCCATCATTTTAGAACATGCCCATAGGGAATTGCTTCGAAGCTTATTGAGGTTCTTGATTTCCCTTGACTCAATAGTGTTCAATTCCGGTGATTGCAGAGGTGTTTTGAGTTGATATTATAGGACATTATAGAGCAGGTATTCCCGCACGATGAGGTCAGTTTTTTTTTATCCAAAAAATATATTTTTATTAAGGCTCATATGGCGTCAACCTGACGGGGCCGGGAGTTCAATATTTCGACAATGTTCGCCTTATAACTATGTTAGTAATATGTAACCGATTACTCGTGGTTGGCTCGAGGTTAGTATTACAAGTGTTTTCGTAGTTGTGATGTTGCTGTCTCCAATGCTCTGTACCTGTGCCCGACACGGGATACTTCCTATTGGGATGCAGCTGACCATTAATCAGCAACGCCCCCTAGTCTGTACCCCATATCTAGCGTGGTGCGTCTTCTCGACTCGAGGAATCCAGGATAGAATGGTCACTAGCCGGCGCAAACATCAGCTCGTGTAGAGTTGTCATGAGCGGTACAACCTTTGGCTCTTGTTGAATGATCAGTGGACTGCACAACCTTTGGCCCGTGTATCTGTAAAGAGTGTATGTATGTATTGCCGCGACTAAGACATAGCGCGTATAGCAAGTTGAAGGCGTGAGTAATTAATATTCTCCTCTGGTTTCAGTCTCCATTTCTGTAGCAAAAACATTTCTTGGCACATATTTTTTTCATACCCCATACCCCATACCCCAACAACAGAGCTTCATTGCTGTTGTAGACTCGTCCAGCTGGAGAGCTCCAACGTATTTCAAAACGCAAATGAGCTTGCAACCTAAGGGCAAGCTTGTTATACAATAAAATATCAGGAGCATGTTCGGACATGAATTTGATGATAACTTTTTTCGTGTTAAATCGCGTATATGTTGAAAATACAGATAAATTTAAAACGTGCCTGAAGGACCTGTACGGTCAAAAACATTATCTTGTGCGAACCTGTTCACGTTTTTTACTTGCCAAATTTTTCATTTTGTACTTTATATAGATTATAGATTATATAGATAGATTCTCCTTTTTGAATCAGGGCTGGAAAAATTCCATCTGCACCTGCGGATTTGTTTGGTTGAAAGGATCTCATCGCGCTTTCTACTCTGGCCCTCGTGAAAACCAATTCAGCAACTATGTTTGCGACTTTTTCCGCACTTTCAGGATACCTTCGAGAGCATTTTATGTTATGACAGATGTAGATCCCGGGAAGTGAGTTTTCATCAGTAAGTCTAATACTTCTGAGGGAGATTTTGTGAACGAACCGTCGTCTTTTTTAAGGGAACTTAGCCCGTTCGAGTGGTCTTTTGCAAGAGTCTTGCTTAGTCTTGCAACGATTGGGGTACTTTCAATGCTTTCACAGTTATTTACTCAAGATTTTCGTTTAGATCGTCTTAGTTCTCTGTTATATTCGGTGAGGGCGCTCCAATATTGAGACCAATCCGAATTAATTTTAGCTCTGTTGAACAGCTTCCGCGCTGTTTTGCGAAGCCGCTCGAGCCTTTTGTTCCACCACGGAACGTTTATTGTCGAACAAACTCTCTCTAGTGGACAATTACTGTTATAGACAGAAACTGTCATATTATTTCATTCTTTTGAAGTTGATTCGAGCTGTTGAATCGACCTTATTCTTATATTAAGAATTTTTGACTCGAGTTCAAGTGAATATCGTTCCCAGTTGGGTTTTTTCTTGGATCACGATATTCTCTCTGTACTGTGAAGCCACCATCCCATTCGAAGATAATGTGTCTGTGATATAAGTGCTCCCGCTGTTGAGTGGTTAGCAACCCACATTATCATGCCGGGGGTTCGGGTTCGATTCCCGTTCTGGTCGGGGGATTTTCCGTCAAATCAATTTCTTCCGGCTTACACTGTGGTCACGTATATTCTAGAATTTGCCATTCCAGAATACATTCAAGGCGTTTTATCCGGCATAGAAATCTGAACTAAGTACTACTAATAAGAATGACGCAATTAATACCTACGTTGAGAAGGCCAAAGTTCCAGTGGGAACGTTAGTGCCATCCAAGAAGAAGAAGAAGTGTCTGTGATCAGACAAAAACGCCTCTTCTGAAACGTGCCAGTTGTGTATTTTCACAGAAAATACTAGACTGCACAGTGTTAGGTCCAGGACTTCTTGTTCGATAGCGTTTATAAACGTTGGTTCATTGCCTATATTGGCAATGTCAATTTTGTTTGAAGAGGGAAATTCTAAAAGACATTTACCTCGACTGTTTATGTCAGTAATACTCCACAAAGTGTGATGGGCGTTGGCATCATAGCCGATGACGAAGTCTTTTTTTATTTCGCTGCAATAATTTACGAACGCCGCAACCTCTTTGGGAGGTGCCGCAGGTACGTCGCCAGGGAAATAAGCCGACGCAATTATTATGTCGGATCTTCCCTCGGCGGTTGGTATATCAAGTCTGATCGCGACGATGCCCCGTTTAATTAACTATGTTATAGGAAAGCATTTAATATTTGCTTTTACTAGAACAGCAGTTCTTGGGGAGTCATGCTTGTCGTCGTAGAATAAATTGCATGAACCAGTATGAATACCAAGTAATCATCCTTTGTGGATCAAGGCTCTTGAATTAAAGCTAAATCCATAGCGTCTTCAATAAACCTCTTAGACAGCACGTTCGACGCTGCTTTAGCGTGATGGAGATTCATTTGCAGAACCTTAGTGTTCAGCGTTAGTTTCAACCACTCATTTTGTTCATTTGGATGAGGATTATTCATAGAAGTCCCACGAGTCTCGCGGTAAAGAAGGTCCGCTGCATCATTGACCGGCCTCATGCAGCAAGGGCAGACGATACTGTGGAGGATGCCCAGGCTCCGTTAACGGCAAGGTTTAAACCTCCCCCCCCCTACCATTCATCCCTCGGCACGGGCCGCCACACACCTTATTTTGCATAAATGGTTACAAATTTAATATTCAAATCGCCCATCGCTAGTCACAACTTTGTTCCATCTTTCTGGCAATTCATGGATCCTTTTGCGGAAATAATCGGCTGGTTTGTCAGCTAACCACGAATTAATCCAATTTTTGATTTTATCAAAATGTTCGCACGTGAGAAAACGGCGTTCGACGTATCGTGGCTTCAATTCATACGACACCCAATGTCCTATCTTTCGGATTATTCCAATTGCTTTTAAACGATCGGATATGGTTTGCTGAGCTACTCCAAGTGAATCTGCAAGTTCTTGTTGCGTTTGTGACGGATCTTGATTGCGTAAAGCCTCCAATTCTTCATCTTCAAACTTTTTTGTCGGTCCGGCAGGTTCTTTGTCTTCCAAGTCAAAATTACCACTTTCAAACCGTGCAAACCACGTCTGACACGTTCGCTCACTCTCGTAGGTACGAAATTCGACATATCCGAAGTGGAAAAATACTATGTTGTTTACGCTTCAACTTTATGACATATACTGAAAAAGACGCGCATCTCTTTTGAAACCGAAGAAACTTACCGGTACACCTATTATAATTTTTGGGCATTCAATGTTATGATGAACCATTTCCACCAATATGCAAAGAGGGTCAAAGGGTAAAATATAGTCACGAAGTATTATGATCACACATTTGGAATGTTGGTCTATATTGATTTTAATGTATAGGTTCCTTGTGACTGGCGTACACATTCAAATGGCTACTCGAACAGATGTAGACACAGCGGATATACAGCAGTTGGTTATAAAAATCTCATAGGGTGCACCGCATTACTCAAATTTCACAACAATCAACACGCCACCGTCACGGGACACCTGACTGACAGAGATACGTCCCGTAGTTACTTGATTCAGCACTTGCAATTCTAAAATGAAGCCCTATTGGTGCCAATCAACACCATTTATCTGTGTTTAATTTTAATTCGAAGTTTTATGCCTCTGAGAAACACTACTTGAAGTATTGGTTGTATCTAACATTTGTTTTCTGTACATGCAGATATATGAAAATATCAAATAAAATATTAAAACATTCACAAGATTGCGAGATGATTTTAATGTATACTTACTTCAACTTCGCGAAAGAGCTGTTATGAACTGCATTAGAATTTTGCAGTGTTGCACTACTCAGGAATATCGTAAAAGGTATTATTGATAGAATTATTAATATCCGCATCTGTAAAAAAAACAAATTGAGTAATTTAAGTATACATGTTATTCAATATGTCTCTAAAGTTTGTAATGTAAATTGTAGTTTGTTTGAAATACGCTTCAAAGATTTATAACATCAATAACAATTTTTGTGAATGAGTTTTTAGTGAACTTATGCGAATATTGATACGTGATGCTAATTTCACCATTACTGCTAGAAATCCAAGGACAATCATTTTTTAAGGGTACGCTTTAATTTACGCTTTCATATTCTCTTCAAATCACTCAACGCGGTTCGACTTCATTGAAATTTGTTCTGAAACGAATCGAAACTAGAAACTATGCGATTTTTGGGATCATTTGGTCTTAGTCTGTTGTTGTTATTTATTATGATGTTATAAAAATCAAAAATTAAGGAAATAAGACTATTCACATTCAAATAATTGATTTTTGTTGAAAGTTTCAATGATGGTACGAATATCGGATTGATTTGTGATTTGAAATAAATATAATCCTAAACTTGGAAAGTATTTACAACATTATTTCAACTCTCAATAAACGCTCTATGATACTCAGCAATCATACCCATGCTTCCGGATGACAGATTACCATTTTCTTTACCATCGATTAGTGAAGTTGAATTATATTGTAAAATGATTTCACTTTCCACCGTGTGTCTGTAGACAAACGGTATTTTTGTTGAAACTCTACACGCGTATAATTAGATGCAGAAGCCACGAAGTTTTCCCAGACCTTGAACAATTATGAAACTCAGAGAAATTGCAGCTCCACAATAGCCATTGTGCGGCAGCTTGATACACGAGTGAGGTGTGAGCCATTCGCCCATCCCAGTTCTCGTTTACTGCTTTGCTTTCGGGTGAATGAGTTCCATTCAAAGCAAGTATGAAGTGAAAGATACCCTAACGAAACAGAAATCCTCAGTTCAGCTACTGTTTCATGATGATTTAAATATTGCTCGAATTTTATTGTTCACCGGGTCGTGAAATTGCTGAAATTATCTTTCGTTGTTTACGTTCAAGTAGATAAAACAAATGAAATGAAATCATTTTCCTTCACTTGAATATTCAATTAAACTTTTGAAATATACTCCGGAAATTCGATTGAACTGGAACTTGAACTTGATATACAGTGTATTATAACGAAATTGTTATTGCTTCGAAAACTGCATTAAAATTATAGAACATTTTTAGGAATAGAAACTTTATAAATGTAAATAAATCACAGAATTGAATGCAAAAAAAGGGACGGGAAATACAGGAGAAGAAATGCATTTAACGTACCCAAAATTTCAAATTGATACCTAATATGGCTGCCCTTTGTTGCAATTACTGTGGACTCTCGTTTTGATATTAACCATCTCACAGTTTCTGTGAGAAACTGTCATATTCCTGAGAATACATACATATTGCAATGTTTCGAGGCGATCCGTGAATCTTTTGACAAGATTGTTTATCCATTGAGTCGTCTCCAAAGTACCCGACTATTCCAAAAATGTGGCCAAGCATTATTGGGCTGAAATATCGCTTCGTTAACATTTATCGACTGCCGTTCACTGAGTACCGGCTAATTTTTCGTTACATACCGTGTTACGCTTATTCCTTTTGTTTCGAAAGAATCATCTATTGTTGTTAGTTATCCAGTGCTAGTCTTGTTAGGCTGGAGTAGATCACTCCGAGCATAATGGAATAACATCTTCAGCAATAGTTATTTCACACGTTGAGCCGCGCGTCGGTCCCTAGGGACTAACAACAAATTTTCCCTCTGATTCGAGCCGGTCTCATCGGAACGACGGTGGACTTCTCGTTTGGAGTACGTCGATACTGGGAACGACAGTAATCAAGTTACAAAATGACTTTTAGGTCCACTGACGCAAAATGAAGTTCACTATCAGTCCGCAGGGTTCATTGTTCATTGTCGATGTCCTATTTCGGCCGGGGTTCAACTTGTCAAGAGAGAAATCTCGACCTGGAGGGGCCAAAAAGCCTATGTTTTGACGTAGGACTACGTCTTTCATTTCTATACCGGGGTGTAAAACCAAAGTTTCGAGAACGAAAGCGTTACGCTGGAGACCGAGATTTTGAGCGTTAATAGCTCTTAAACAACTGAACGAAATGGTATGATAAACACTTCATTTGAAAGATAAAATGTCTACGCGTCATATACTTGTTACTTTTTCATCCAAAAACTTGTTTCAATAGTCTTAAAATTGCTTTCAAAACAGGCTATTGAAATCAAAAATCGGTATATAAGCGAGCGCCGCTCGTAAACCCACTCAGTTATGATTGAACAGCGATTGGAGCATGTTGTCGCTGTTGTTGTGAAGCTAATTTCGTTTATCATGAATGCGCTGATGAACGGTGTCACCAAGAGCCTGTTTGTGCACCTAAGGCCAAAAGGGAATCCATCAGGAGGAGAGTGATGCCACGGTTCCGCTTGAAACATCGGAGCAGCCGCCACACACACACACACACACACACACACATACACGCGCGGAATTCTCGTTGCTATCATCGTTGCTGAAAAATAATCTGCCAGTTCCCCTGGGAATTGAAAAATACATTCATGCGAAATAGTTTATTTTAATGTTTTCTATCCATATAACACTGCAACCAAATACATTTGGTTTTGTTATTTTTCAATCAATCGCAATTAACAGGAAAGCTTCTGAATATTTTTTTCCCCATCAGTGGAAATTTTCGTATCCAATATTGGATGCATAACATGAAAAACGGAAAATGTTTCACATCGCGAAAATCAAGTCATTTTCGAGCGATTCATTGCTTTCTACTCATATAATGCTTCGACCAAATACATTTCGTTTTGGATTTTTTCAATCAAGTGCGATCAACGTAAGACCACGTATTTCGGCAATTTATTAGAGGTGCAATGAATCTTTAGGAATTCCCGCTCTACGCGCACTGGCAAACAATGTTTACTCAACAATTTCTCAAACGAGAAATGGGTGTTGTGAGAAAGGATTAGCGAACGCGAAAACGACAAACGGGAGAAAGATACGTTTGGAGGTTGAAGGAAATTGGCAGAAAACTTCTTCATTCTATCATTCAAATAATGTGATTCATACCACATCGTTTTGCCAGAAAGAGATTATTAATGCTCAAAGGAGGAATTGAGTCCTCCGAGGAAATTACCCAGCGCAAATTAGAGTCGACTGTCGATTGCGGCATTCGTACACAAATAATTTTATAATGCAATTTCACCAAAGTGATTTCTTCGGATATATTCACTACATCATGTCATGTATTTCATATTCTTCATAAGGAAATCCATATCCATGGCACCTATCGGTAACGAATTATTATCGAAACCACGATTTTCGCTAAATGCTCCTTTCAGTTCGGCCTGTAAAAAACTTTTCTGTACTCTAATCCATCAAATTTGGAGCCCTGAAAAGGGCCGTTGATTATATGCTAAGCTAATATAGCACGCTCTCCTCGGATACGATGGGCCAGCTGGATGTCCTTGGGCATGATGTGACGCGTTTTGCGTGGATATCACACAAATTGGTATCTTCGAATAAGCCTCCTGCAGCGTCATAACCGCGGAACTTTGGAAGCGCAAGTCGGTTTTGAAGTCCTGAGCAATTCCACGAACCAAATGCTGCAAAGGTAGCTTGCGGATCAGCAATTCGGTCGACTTCTGATAGCGACGAATTTCATGCGAAGTTCCCGGTCGATAGCGATGTGGCTTCTCCACCTATCCTACTACTGGTGCGCTTATCCGAGCTGACTTCGTGTGCCTTACCACCGAATGACTAACGAGCTGTCTGCGAAAGACTAACGAGCTCGAGTCCTCACGGTGCGAGAGTAGAGTAAGAAATGAACGAAAGCAAAGGAAGCGTCATTTTATAAACCATAAAAGTATAGAATCTAAATCCCACCCTTATTATATTCGTGAGTATACAGTAAGCTTATATAATAAAGAGGGTGGGGTTTACATTCGATACTTTTATGTTTTATAAAATGACACTTCCCTTGCTTTCGTTCATTTCTTACTCTACTCTCGCACCGTGAGGACTCGTTTCATCGGGACTAAGCAGACAGCTCGTTAGTCCTTCGGTGGTAAGGCACCACGAAAGCAGCTCGGATAAGCGCACCAGCCACAGGAAGCGTGAAGAAGCCACATCGCTATCGACCGGGAACTTCACATGAAATTCGTCGCTATCAGAAGTCGACCGAATTGCTGATCCGCAAGCTACCTTTGCAGCATTTGGTTCGTGGAATTGCTCAGGACTTCAAAACCGACTTGCGCTTCCAAAGTTCCGCGGTTATGACGCTGCAGGAGGCTTATTAGAAGATACCAATTTGTGTGTTATCCATGCAAAACGCGTCACATCATGCCCAAGGACATCCAGCTGGCCCATCGTATCCGAGGAGAGCGTGCTATATTAGCTTAGCATATAATCAACGGCCCTTTTCAGGGCTCCAAATTTGATGGATTAGAGTTTAGAAAAGTTTTTTACAGGCCGAACTGAAAGGAGCATTTAGCGAAAATCGTGGTGTCGATGATAATTCGATACCGATAGGTGCCATGGATATGGATTTCATAATGAAAAATATGAAATATATGACATGATGTAGTGAATATATCCCCATATCGAAGAAATCACTTTGATGAAACTGTTTACCGTTTGTCGTTTTTAATTGTTGGGAATGGGCATTATTTCTGCTGACTAAATTCCAAGAAAAAAAACATTCCTTTAAGCGTGATTCATTCTGCTTCGGATCAACGGAACAGTATGATAATCATTTCATACAAAAGATAAAATGTCCAAGAGCTATATGATTGCTATTTATTGAGTCGAAAATTTTTTCAATAGCTTAATAATAGCTTCGAAAACAGGTTATTGAAATCATTCGTATCCGTATGTAGCGCGCCCACTTGGAAACCCATTAATCTTATTGGAATGTGAGATGGGGAAGCTCATACTTACGTCTATGCATTATGCTGTACACTACAGACTTTTTTCTCCGTACTGATTAAGAAGCCGACCGAACTATCGGTCGACAAGTCAGTCTACAGTCGGCGGGGGCTCTTAATTTCGTTTTTGCAGGCCGAACCGAAAAAATTTCAGTCGAGTTAACTCTTTTTTACAGTAATGTTTTTGAATCCGGACACTTTGCATTACATTCAATATCATACCACAGCCATAAAATTTTTTTCATGTTGAATTTATGCCATTAATAGTTGCTAATATAGTTACTGATAGTTTCTTGATAGTTACTTATCAATCGCATTAATTCAACATGCAGAAAATGTTGTGGCTGCGGTATGGTATTAAATGTAACGCAAAGTGTCCGGATTCAAATACATTACTGTATACTTACTTCGATGTTATTCGTTTCTCTCTCAGGGTAAGCAACGAATATAATAAGGGTGGGGTTTAGATTCTATACTTTTATGGTTTATAAAATGACGCTTCCTTTGCTTTCGTTCATTTCTTACTCTACTCTCGCACCGTGACGACTCGTTTGTTTGGGACCAAGCAGATAGATAGTTAGTCTTTCAGTGGTAAGGCACACGAAAGCAGCTCGGATAAGCGCACCAGCCGCAGGATAGGTGAAGAAGCCACATCGCTATCGACCGGGAACTTTGCGTGAAATTCATCGCTATCGGAAGTCGACCGAATTGCTGATCCGCAAGCTACCTTTGCAGCTTTTGGATCGTGGAATTGCTCAGGACTTCAAAACCGACTTGCGCTTCCAAAGTTCCGCGGTTATGACGCTGCAGGAGGCTTTTTCGAAGATACAAATTTGTGTGCTATCCACGCAAAACGCGTCACATCATGCCCAAGGACATCCAGCTGGCCCATCGTATCCGAGGAGAGGGTGCTATATTAGCTTAACATATAATCATCGGACCTTTTCAGGGCTCCAAATTTGATGGATTAGAGTTTAGAAAAGTTTTTTGCTGGCAAAACTGAAACGAGAATTTTCGTTTGGATGCCATACAGCATCGAGAAAATTCCGGAAAGATCTAATCGTTGCTGAAAAATAATCTGCCAGTTCCCTGGGAATTGAAGAATACATCCATGCGAAAGAGTTTATTTTAATGTTTTCTAATTATATGGCGAACACAGCGACCAAATACATTTGATTTCGTAATTTTTCAATCAAGTGTAATTAGCTGGAAAGCTTCTGAAGATTATTCTTTCCCATCAGTAGGATATTTTCGTATCCAATATTGGATGCATAACATGAAAAACGGAAAATGTTTCGTATCGCGAAAATTATATAATTTTCAATCGATTATTGCTCAGTCGCCGAAATTTTCATACTCAGAGAGTTCATTCTCCTCTAGTTTGCCTTCCAAATTGCCATCGTAAACCACACCTTCTCTCGATTCAATCACGCACGAAAAGCATACTGAAATGATATTCTGGTGGTGAAACCGATTCATTTTTCGTGAGGCGTCGTGCACAAATTACGTAACGTGATAAGGGGGGAGGGGGTAGATGTTGCGTTACTTTCTGTTTATTAGAGATAGGAAATTGCGTTACGAAAGGGGAGGGGGAGAGGTGGTTCAAAATTCGAATTTTTAGCGTTACGTAATTTGTGTACGGCGCCTGAGGACATCGACAAGACAACATCGTTACTGAACGAGCTGAACGGCGAGGGATCGAGGGATTCATTACCTGGCCTGACCTGACCTGAAATGCAATCAGTTTGTTTTAACTGTGAGGGAGCGCAGAAAAGCCGATGCTGATACTCTCGTGACCAAGAGAGTATCAGCATCGAAATACGGTTCCTCGGGAAGACATAGAAGCAGCCGCCACACACACACACATACACGTGCGCAACTCTTTTCGTTTGCTGGTTATCGAGAGGAAACCTGGAAAGAAATGATCGGTGCTGAAAAATAATCTGCCAGTTCCCCTTGGAATTGAAAATTACATTCAAGCGAGTTTATTTTAATGTTTTCTATCCATATAATACTGCGACCACATACATTTGGTTTTGTGATTTGTCAATCAAGTGCAGTTAGCAGGAAAGCTTCTGAAGATTATTCTTCAGAACAAGGTTTTTTGTATCCAATATTGGATGCATAAAACCTTGAGTCTCCAACGTAACACTCTCGTTTTTGAAGTCACCCAAATATTTATTTATTCATTCATTCAGGATGGATTTAGATTTAACTTCAAACAAATGATCTCTAAATCAACGATAGTCCTACGTCACCCTTGCGGTTATACCATAGATATAACCCACTTCCTGTTTTTTTTGACGACTTATTATATAATTTGAGATTTTGTTGAGTGTTCGAATTTCTTACGGCGTGTTTAGGGTAGTTTGAAGATGTGTTTAAAAAAATGGGAATTGATAAGTCCAGGCACTGATAGTGTCCGTGAGTGCCCTTTACCAGGTGAACAAATTGAAACTGTCCGGTTTTTCTATGAAGAAAATTGTCTTTCGATTTGCAATTCTATCATTATTTATTGAACAATTAATCATCGATTTCATTCAAACAAAAATATCTCTGTATTAAAGGTCCTACAGGAACGTTATAGACATCAAATGAAAGCTGGTTGATAAGGCTAATTAGATGTGCTATTGAATAAGTTGGCATAAAATGATACAGTGTGCTCCCGTGGCCGAGTGGTTAGCGTCACACCTAACATGTCGGAGGTTTGGATTCGATTTCCGTTCTGGTCGGGGAAACTTTTCGTCAAAGAAATTTCCTTCGTCTTGCACTGTGGTCACGCGTATTCTAGAGGTTGCCAATCAGAATGCATTCAAGGCGTGTTATTTGGCATAGAAATCTCAACTAAGTACTCATACAAATGACGCAAGTAATACTACGTTGAGATGGCGAAGTTCCTCTAGGAACGTTAGTGCCATTCAAGGAGAAAATTATGCTAGTCCACAAAATCTTTGAAATTATAGAAAGAAATCGATTTTTTATTTCTTCGCAATATTTTTGTACACTACATCTACTCACACCAAGATAAAAATTTGTTTGTAAAATATTCCAAAACTTTTTACCATTGAGCCCATATTTATGCGTTCATTGTATGTACAAAAAATTGTATTTTATTTGAAGTGGAAAAATCGGTAATTACTTTTCGGGCTACTCAATATACAGCCATTCCATGCCAAATCGATATAGTAGTTCTCAGATTTTCATGGAAAGTGGTAGTTTAGTTTTTTATCGCCCGTTATTAGACCCATATTTTTTTATTTTTTCATTATGGTGCCATTTTCATTTTAGGGTTGTTCAAAAAATCAACTTTTTCCCTTTTTCCCAAAACTACCTTTATTCAAAAGTTCATCACTTTTTGACTACTGGACCTATTTAGATGTTCGACATATCAAATTAAAGCGAATCAGCTGGTCTTATAAAAAATATGAAACAAAATGTAGCGCCCTTGTTCCCGAGATAATGAAAACCATAAAAAACAAATACAATCAATAATAATGATGCCCCCTCTTGTACAGTTTTTACGTCAATGATATGGATGATTGTCTAACTAGAGACTGCACGCTGAGACAACTTGCAGACGATGGAGTTATTTCCATCACGGGTACTAATCCCGTCGTTCTGCAAAAGTCGTTGCAAGATACCCTGAACAATCCGTTCACGTGGGCCCTCAAGCTGGGTATCGAATTCTCTACGGAGAAAACTGAAATGGTCGTTTTTTCTAGGAAGCACGAACCCGTCCAATTCCAGCTTCACCTATCCGGCAAAATCCAACACTCTATGTTTTTCAAATACCTGGGTGTATATTTTGATTCTAAGTGTACCTGGGGAAGACACATTGCGTATTTGAAACAGAAATGCCAGCAAAGAATCAATTTACTCTAAACAATTATCGGAACATGGTGGGGTGCCCATCCAGGAGACCTCATTCAGTTGTACAAAACAACGATATTATCAGTGTTATAATATGGCAGTTTTTGCTTCCGATCAGCTGCCAGGATTCATATTCTCAAGCTGGAGAGAATACAATATCGTTGCTTGCGTATAGCCATGGGGTGTTTGCATTCGACACATACGATGAGTCTCGAAGTTTTGGCAGGAGTATCCCCGCTTACTCTTCGGTTCACAGAATTATCCTACAGATTTCTCATCCGTTGCAAGATCATGAATCCATTGGTGATTGATAACTTCGAAAATCTACTCCAACTGACTCCTCAGTCAAGTTTTATGTCTTTATACCATGAGTACCTTACCCACGACGTGCACCCTTCACCAGGCATCTCCAACCAAGTTTGCTTCCCATACTTCTGCAATTCCTCTGTCATTTTTGATCTGTCCATGCGACAAAAAATCCATGGAATCCCAGATCACCTACGCTCCGATTCTATTCCGCCGATATTTTCGGCAGAATATGGGAAAGTTGGATCTGATAAAATGTTCTTTACTGACGGTTCATTCATAAACGGGTCCACTGGCTTCGGCATCTTCAATGAAAATTCCAGTGCCTCTTTCAAACTCAAAGATCCTTGTTCCGTGTATGTCGCTAAACTGGGTGCGATATATTACGCATTAGGGATCATTGAAACATTGCCTATCGACCACTATTTTATTTTTTCAGACAGTCTCAGCTCAATAGAGGCAATCCGCTCAATGAAAGTTGATAAACGCTCATCTTATTTCCTAACAAGAATAAGACAACTATTGAGTGTTTTGGTCGAAAAATTATTCAAGATTACCTTAGCATGGGTTCCCTCTCATTGCTCGATTCCGGGGAATGAGAAAGCGGACTCGCTAGCTAAGGTGGGCGCTTTAGAAGGCACACTTTTTGAAAGGCAAATTGCTTATAATGAATTTTTCCACATTCCTCGTCAGTATACGCTCGTAAGTTGGCAGCGCATGTGGAGTGGTGATGAGTTCGGTCGTTGGTTACACACGATTATCCCTAAGGTCTCGACGAGTGCATGGTTCAAGGGATTGAATATAGGTCGTGATTTCATTCGCGTGATATCTCGGCTTATGTCCAATCACTACAACCTAAACGCGCATCTCTATCGCATTGGGCTCGCAGCAAACAATCTTTGTAATTGTGGTGATGGCTACCACGACTGCGAGCATGTTGTCTGGTCGTGTATCCGGTTCCATGCTGCTCGCTCTCAGCTCTCTAGAGCACTGAGAGCACAAGGCAGACAATCGGATATCCCCGTCCGGGATATCTTAGGTAGCCGGGATCCTGATCTTCTGCTTCATCTATACCTGTTCCTCAGAAACGCCGATGTCAACGTTTAATGATGTTTCCTTCGTTGTTTCCCCGTTTCATATCCCTCCTATCCGATCGATAAACTTTTACTTAGTCGCGGCAATACATACACACACTCTTTACAGATGCACGGGCCGAAGGTTGTGCAGTCCACTGATCATTCAACAAGAGCCAAAGGTTGTACCGCTCATGACAACTCTACACGAGCTGATGATTGCGCCGGCTAGTGACCATTCTATCTTGGATTCCTCGAGTCGAGAAAGACGCACCACGCTAGATATGGGGTACAGACTAGGGGGGCGTTGCTGATTAATGGTCAGCTGCATCCCAATAGGAAGTATCCCGTGTCGGGCACACGTACAGAGCATCGAAGACTGCAACATACCAATTATGAGAACACTTGTAATACTAACCTCGAGCCAACCGCGAGTAATCGGTTACATATTACTAACATAGTTGTAAGACAAAAATTGTCAAAATATTGGACTCCCGGCCCCGTCAGGCTAACGCCACATGTGCCTTAATAAAATATATATTTTGGAAAAAAAAAATAATAATAATGAAGACAAAATTCAAATTCTCTGAAATCCCCAGCCAGCTTATATGCTTTAATTTGATATGTTGAGCATGTAAATGGGCCAGTGGTTCAAAAGTTATGAATTTTCGAAAAAAGTCATTTTTGGAAAAAGGTCTTCCCAAAGGCGTTGGATTATTTGGACCACCCTAAAATGGAAATGGGCACTCTAATGAAAAAATAAAAAATACGGGTCTAATATTTTGTAGAACAAATCTACCACTTTTCACGAAAATCTGAGAACCACTATATCGGTTTGACATGGAATGGCTGGTTTATATATTCAACTGAAATAATTCATTATTCATTAAATCCAGCAAGACGTTGAACAGAATATTGCACACAACAAAAAATTTTATCCGCTAATTCCAACAAGTCCGTAAAGAAAGAACGCGAAAACGAGAAATCTCGTGAGCGGTCCGCAAAGTGTTAAGGAGCGCGGATACAAAATTTAAAACGCGTTTTTCTCGAAACCAAATTTTGCAAACTCCCGGGCCGGTCCATACGATTTCGATGAAATAGTTTTTCCCAGATTCTCTACTGAATTTTCTGTCATCGTACGTAGGATTTTTTTGATATTTTGTAAAATAAAATTTTGGTGAATATTTTTGTCTCGATTTTTGAGGCAAAAACTAAATTTTTTTCAAAAACCAATATTTTGAAAAAGTCCTACGTACGATGACAGGAAATACGAGGTATGTTCAAATAATATCGCGAATTTTGTGTTTTTTTTAATTATTTATTTATTCATGAATATCTATATTGTCTCTTTCAAAGTAATCCCCATGAGATATCATACACTTGTGCCAATGTTTTTTTTCGATCTTCGAAGCACTTCAAACAAATTTTTTTTCTTGCTCAGTTCCTCCTTCGATGCCGTCTTTTACTTGTTAATCGCAGAGTAGTGTCGTCCTTTCATGACCTCTTCAGTTTCGGGAACAAGAAAAAGTCACAGGGGGGCAGATCTGGGGAATACGGTGGCTGCGCCATCATTAGTGTGTTGTTTTTGGCAAAAAAAGTCGCGCACAAGCAACGATGTGTGAGCAGGGACGTTATCGTGGTGCAAAATCCAATTTTTGTTCTTCCACGAATCCGAGCGTTTCTAGCGGATTGCTTCATAACTTGCGCATAACTTGCAGGTAATATTCCTTACTAGCTCACCCGGCAAACTTCGTCCCGCCCAAAATTTGTTTTTCGTTATCACATTCACGTTCAAAATCTCGTTCAAGATTTTTCAAGCACTTGCAAAGAACATTTTTATCCGTTACATGGAATAAATGTTTGATACAGAAAATATGATAGAATAAAGACAGCCCTAAATCGGACAATTCCATTCTCGAGTTTTGCTCTAATCAACACATTCGGTGATCCATTTTTATTTATATAGATAGAAGAAGATTTAACAGTGCGTTTTATCACATTAAAAAAAATCAATTGTCATGTTTGGTTGAAATACGTGTATTATTTTTACGGGACCCCCTCTCCATTTCAGAGGAGAGAGGAGTGTCATACCATCATAGAAACATTTGATTGATTAATTTTCGAGTAATGCAGAAATTTGTGTTTCATTTGTATGGTAGCTTCCCCTTAGAGAGGAGGGAGGAGCGTTGAACCACCATAGAAACGTTTATCGATCCCTAAAACCCCTATATGCTAAGATTAATTCCATTTGTTTGATCAGTTATCGAGTTTCTCAGCATCCCCTCCTCCTCTCTAGAGAGGAGAAAGGGTGTCAAACCACCATAAATACATTTATTGCTCCCTAAAACCTCCATATGCCAAATTTGGTTCCATTTGCTCGATTAGTTGGCGAGTTATGCAGAAATTGATGTTTCATTAAACCCACGATTCGTCACCATTTATGACTCTCTGGAGCATATTTGGGTCGTCGCGGACAGAGTCCAACAAGCTCATCAGCAATGTTCATGCGATGCTGTTTTTGGTCGAAATTGAGCAATTTTGGGACGAATTTCGCGGCGATCTCTCTCATGCCCAAATCTATCTTCTATATACATAAATTCCAAATGAAATCGTCCTAAAAATGCAGATTTTTAAAACTTGTATTTTTGATTCCAATGAAAGTGTGTATTCCGTTTGGGTTGGAGGAAATATGAGTTTTTCACAGCAATTGGAAATTTTTTGACTCAAGCGTAACTTTTGAAAAGGGCGTATCGATTTAAGTAAGGAAAATCTTTGATAATTTATATCTCAAAAACTATGAGTCGTACCGAAATAGTGTCTTAGAAAGAGTTATAGAGTATTGATGGTTGAATATTAAAAAATGTACACTGAGAAAAAAATTAGTACTATTTTTTTTATTTACAAAATAAAAATTGAATTTGCAATATCCAAAATACATATTTTTAATTTTTTTTTAATTTTTTCATACAAAATAGAAGTCATGTAGAAAATTCAAAAAATGGGCCCAAGATGGTAAAACTATTTGTGACGAACTTTGTGGAACATCGAATTTTTAGGAATTCTCGAAACTTCGAGTTTTTGTATGTTAGGAGTCATTTTTAATCACAAATTTCAACATATTAAAAGGGATTATTTACTATAAAAAAAAACAACAAATTAGAAATATTTTTTTAAATATCTCGAGAATGGTTGCATTTAGAAGGAGATTGATGAACCTTTTTTTGTTTTAAATAACATCAGGATTCATAATTTGTGTGTCTACCAGCGTTTGAACTGCTCGATAAAACTTGAGGTCGTCTGCATACAACGATTTCGGCGATTTCAACGCTTTACAAATGTCGTTGATGAACAGAACGAAGAGCAAGGGCCCCAAGACACTGCCTTGGGGTACTCCGGAATGTGTCGGGAACGAGGTGGATAATACATCACCAATTTTCACTGAGGAACTGCGCCCAGTAAGGTAAGACAGGATCCATCGTGTCAGCCACTCTGGAAGTCCTATTCTCCTGAACTTTTCAACAGCTAGTATGTGTGGCACTTTGTCGAAAGCTTTGACGAAGTCAACATAAACAGCGTCGACTTGCTGCCGCTTTTCCATTTTGTCCACCAAAGTCGATATGAAGCTTAACAAGTTGGTTGTAGTCGAGCGTTTTTTCATGAAACCATGTTGGTCGGCAGAGATTATGCATTTCGTAGCCTGGTAGAGCACATCGTGTATCATTCCTTCGAAGATCTTCGGCAAACAGCTAAGAATGGAGATCTCACGATAGTTTTCTACATCGTTAAGCGATCCAGACTTATGGCGTGATTGAGGCGGATTTCCAGATAGTGGGAAAACATTTCTCACTAAGAGAACGATTGAACAGTATGCTTGCTGGAGAAGCAAGAGAGCTCGCACACTGTTTGATGAAAAATGGCGGTAATTGATCTGGCCCAGGTCCTTTCGATCCGTCGATAGATTGCAGCTTGAGCTGGACTTCGCGTGTTGAAAAATTCATCCGAGACGTCATCAAACTGCGGAATACTGTTCAGGTAGCTTTCAGTCAAAGGTGGTGAGTTATTACTTGACACACTTTGAAAAAAGGACGAGAACATATTCGCGGAATCCTGCGACGTGATGGTAGTAATTCCCCGGTAACGCATGTTTTGAGGTATACCTTTCGTTGTTTTTCTATCGTTCACGTAGCTCCAAAATGATTTCGGATCTGCCTTCACACTATCTTCGATGCGATGAATGTAGTCACGAAAACATCTTGCTTTCAGAGAGTTGTATTGGGCCTCAACTTCACGCATTTCAGTTTTACGTTGCTCACTTCTGCATTTAAAGAATCGTTTCCTTGCTTTGCGTAGTCGATTTCGAAGAATACGTAGTTCAGCATTCCACCACGGTTGGTTTCTGTGAGACTTTCCTCCGCTTTTTCTCAACGGCACAATTGTTCGAATAATTCCCAAAAGCTCTTCGTAAAAACGTGCAACTGCTTCGTCCACTGATCCCATTCCAAGTAATTGCTCCCAATCGACATGCTGGATTTTCTCATTGAGTGCAATCATGTCACAACGATGAAAATCAAAACGATCAATCTTCTCCTCGATAAAACTGTGCACAGCCTCGAGCCTTAAAACGATCGGCTTATGATGCCTATCTACATTCAGTAGCGGCAGTAGTGGTTCGAAAATATCTGCGCTAGCTTCCCTACTAGTAAAAACCAGATCGAGTAGCCTGCAGTTGTCGTTAACGAAACGATTTTGCTGCTGCAGTCCGGTAACTAACATAGGTTCTACTAAAGCCAACTCCGGCTCAGTAGATGCATTCATTGGCAAGAAACAGCTCATATCCCCGTCATATTGCCAGTATAAATTTGGCAGATTTTAATCGCCTACCACAACCAACTTATCACGATTCCGTGCCGTCGAAGTAATTTGCTGCATACAAGTTGAATGCATCTCGTAAAGCAAAGGCTGAGAATTCGGAGGTAGATAAACGGTGGCGACAAAAATATTAATATCAGTCAACATAATGCAAACAGCTTTTTGTTCCAGTGCGCCGTCTCCAGTGAGAGAAACAGAAGAGCATTTAAAATCGGTTTTAACTCCAATCAGTACACCACCACCTCGACGATATTGGCGATCATTACGATCGCAACGATAGAGCGTATAACTGTTGGTTAGCTCTGAGTCAAGAATATCGTTCTTCAGCCACGTTTCGGTAAAGACTATAACGTCATAATCGCACGAAGCCAGAGCAACAAAAAGCTCGTTTGTTTTGGTTCGAAGTCCTCTAACGTTTTGATAATAAATAATCAGAGAAAGTTGTTGGAAATTATAAGCAAATTCATAAAATTTCATGAACATGACGGTATAACACGACAAACATATTAAAAGGGATTATTTACTATAAAAAAGACAATAAATTAGAAATATTTTTTTAAATATTTCGAGAATGGCTACATTTAGTAGAAGATTGATAATAACCTTTTTTGTTTTAAATCACATCAGGATTCATAATTTGTGGCTAAAAATGATTGTTAACATACATATTCGAAGTTTTGAAAATTCCCAAAAATTCGATGTTCCACAAAGTTCATCAAAAATAGTTTTACCATCTTGGGCCCATTTTTTAAATTTTCTGCATGACTTCTATTTTGTATGAAAAAATTGAAAAAAATATATGTATTTTGGATATTGCAAATTGAATTTTTATTTTGTAAATAAAAAAAAGAGTACTAATTTTTTTTCTCAGTGTACATTTTTTTCATATTCAACCATCAATACTCTATAACTCTTTCTAAGACACTATTTCGGTACAACTCATAGTTTTTGAGATATAAATTATCAAAGATTCCTCTTACTCAAATCGATACGCCCTTTTCAAAAGTTACGCTTGAGTCGAAAAATTCCCAATCGCTGTGGAAAACTCATATTTCCTCTAACCCAAACGGAATACACACTTTCATTCGAATAAAAAATACTCATGTTTTGTCATTTGTCGATTTCATTTGGAATTGCTGTATATATAAAAATGGATTTCTGTCTGTCTGATTCTTATGGACTCGGACATGAAAATTAGTATGTAGGGGTTTTTGGGGCCGGGGAAGGTTTTCGTGATAGTTTGAGACCCCTCCCCCTCTCTAAAGGGGGGCTGCCATACAAATGAAACACAAGTTTCTACATTTCTCGGAAATTATTTAAGCAAATGAAACCAAATTAGGCAATTGAGATTTTAGGGTGCAATAAATGTTTCTATGGTGGTTAGACTCTCTACCCCCCTCTCTGAGAGGGGGCTGCCATACAAATGAAACACAACTTTCTGCATTACTCGAGAATTATTCAAGCAAATTAAACCAAATTAGGCATATTGAGATTTTAAGGTGTAATAAATGTTTCTATGGTGGTTAGACTCTCCACCCCCCTCTCTATGGGGAGGCTGCCATACAAATGAAACACAAATTTCTGAATTACTCGAGAATTATTCAAGCAAATGAAACCAAATAAGGCATATTGAGGTTTTAGGGTGCAATAAATGTTTCTATGGTGGTTAGACTCTCTATCCCCCTCTCTAAGGGGGGGCTGCCATACAAATCAAACACAAATGTCTGCTTTGCTCGAGAATTATTCAAGCAAATGAAAAGAAAATTAGGCATATTGAGGTTTAGGATGCAATCAATGTTTCTATAGTGGTTAGACACTCCACCCCCATCTCTAAGGGGGGGCTGCCATACAAATGAAACACAAATTTCCGCATTACTAATACACTCCTCCCGCTCTCTAAGGGGGGGCTGCCACACAAACGAAACACAAACTTCTGCATAACGCGAGAACTAATCAAGCACAATTTGGGATGTGAGGGTTTCTATAATGGTTTGACACCCCTTCCTCCTCTGGAATGGAGAGGGGGTTCCATAAAAATGTTACACATATTTCAACCAAAAATATTCCAACCAAACATGACAATTGAAAATTTTCGGAAAACACTGAAGGAAAAAGGGAAAATTCGGAAAATTAAATTCTCATATGTTCTACAATTACATAGTGCATAGTGCAAGTGCTATTAGTCCATTTGATGTTTGCGCTAGCGGGACGAAGTTTGATGTTTTGGGCGGGACAAAATTTGCTGGGTCAGCCAGTCATTGATAAAAATCGAGTAGCACGAGTCAATCAATATGTCTAGGTCCTCAGCAACTTATCTAAAGGTGGAATTCCATCTATTCAACATGCTACATGCTACAAGTCAATGGTTCTTGCTTATTGGAGAGTCTCTTTCTACAACATAATTGGTCTTGTCGAGCAATGTTAGCCTTATCCAATCGCCTGCGGATCGATGCGGTGTGTGTAGCACGATAATGTTGAAGCAACTACGTCATTTATTGAAGATTATCATAACTCACCACAATAATGTAACAACAGAATGTTTGATCATAAAAACAAAAACATCAGAACAGATATGTTGGAGCAATGAGCGTTCTCATACTGCTGTATAGAGGCTGAGGTGGAAACAAAATTTAAAAAAATCTTCGTCGTTCACATTTTCTCGGCTTTTTGAGAACATTTTGTACCACCGATAAACGTTGCTCCAGTCCGTATGCCACAGTCAACATTCGGAATGCATCCGCGCTCCTAATTTCGTTTTTCACATAAAATTTGATACAGGCTCTTTGATCCATTTTTTTTGAATAGGTAAAAATCGAAAACGAGCCAAACACGTGCAAGCCAACAATTAACTGAACATTCAAAATGGCCGTATTAGTCGGCATAAGTGAGAGACATGAGTACCAACATAACGTCACTCAATAATCGAAATTCGAAAAAAATCCGCGAAATAATCCTAAATTCAAAATTCACGATACTTTTTGAACATACTTCGTATATCCAAGATTACGTAAAAAATCATTGGTTGAAATCGGTCCACTAGAAAATTTTGTAGAACTCCCACCAGTTTACAAGGTTTTGGCTGCAAGGGTTCAACAACCCGGTTGCACCTATTCAGGGGATAGCCTAATTGACACCAATTTTTTGTTCATTTGTTAAGTAATATATACCTAATAAAACTGTGATATCAGATTAATCGTAGTAAATTACGTAGTGATCACGAAAATCACATACTTTTTATGATGTTCATAGTGTACTACTCGGCCCTAGGGCATCCATATACTAATACACTGCATTTGACAGCGTCATACATGTCCGAGTCGCAAATGAAATTTGCGACCACTGTCACTTGCGAGAACTGCCAAACTCTCAAGCTGGTGTAAATCAAGGCGCAAACATACTGGCAGGTGGGTCAAAATGTGAAAACCACTCTACAACCACGAATTTACAGGATGACATTAACACACTTCTAAAATAAAAAAATAATGAATAAAAATTTACTTTTCTATTTCGAATATGTATTCTATGCAATACAGTATTACGTAATATTGAACTGGAATTGTGTCTGATGATGATTTTATATTATAATCGCGAGTTTTTGATATGTTGTGTGTTGTGAAATATCTAGCCAAATGGTTAAGAGAGCGTCGTGTTTTAAGTAATCGAATATGTTTCAATCCGCAAAATCTCCTAGGCTCTCTTTTTGCTGATAATATCCTTCAACTGGATAGACAATTTCATTGGAAATTTGCAAAAAAAAACAACAAAAAAGCGTTTTCCCAACACTAACGGTGTTGGTGATTACGTCTCATATGCAAACACGGGCAGTCGAGATAAAAACTTCATTTCTTCTAGTGTTTCGACTACTGCGTGCTATAACTATAAAACCACTCCATTTTTCTGAGTTTCCAGAGTTTCCAGAGATAAGTAAGAAGTCGGTTGAATTGAACTATATAGTGTAGGATATAATATCTATCTTCATTTATAAGACTGGCCATTTGATCTTTATTGTTGTGTTTAGGTGCGAAACATTCAAAAAACAAAAATGCCAGTGTTTCATAACTATAGACCCAGATGGAAACACTCTCACTCATTTACAAAATTAACGTCAATTTCCTATAAATTATAATAAGTTTCAAAAAACTTAACTTTTGAACTTAAGAATAGTTCAAATAACCTACTCGGGGTGGTTTCGACCAAGCTGTGCAATGTTGTAATGTCTTAAAATCTCTTAAACTGCTTGTAAGCTGCATCTACTATTCGACAATGACACCCCATAAGTTTTTAATAGTGTTTTGATCTGGTGACCAAACTGACCAGTCCAGAATTTGAAGCCCCTATTTATTAAACCGTACCGTGGCTGTCCAGTTCTCATAAATTGATACCAAATTACACAATTGTCACGGTGTATTTGGTATAAATCGGCTCATTCTAACTTTACTAAACAAAGTTTTGAAATTTACGTGAACAAAATGGTTCTTCCCTCAACGTAATGTTGTCCAGAAATAAATTAATAACCCAATGTGAAAAGTGCAATATACTTTAATATTAACTTAAGCTGTACCTATCGCCCAGTCTATTAATCACGAGAACATTTGACATGAACGTGTTCACAACCAATATTTTTTATCTTTCATAGATTCTTCTTTGAGACTCGTTATAATACCATTGATTATTTAAAACACAATGACAACTGATATCTGTTTAAAATCGGATTCATATGTCAATCGGAGTAGGAACAATCCCTTTAGTAACAAGTGTATCTGATCGAATCAATTGCTCACCTAATGGGTATTTTTATCGTATCTTTCTACAGTTGTAGCGTATAGATTAACTAACAAGTACACACCACGTTAGAAGATGTAGCGAGCCAAAGAAACGAATTTTAAGGTGCTTCCCCGAGCTTGGGGCATGATTCAAGTAGATGTCATCACGTTTATAGTTTAGCGAACATCTCAATTTTATAATATCCATGTTCTAAACTAAACTCTTCTGCTAAATCTGACAGAAGTTAATTTTCCGCAAAACGTTCACCTCTAAAATGTGAACGGGCGAACGAGCTGTCTAGAGGGAATTTCCACATTCGAATGGGCGTGAAAAACGTGTTCCTCTTGTATATATAACTGGATACGGCTGTGTGGAGACAAAACGAAAGCTGTCAGGGTGCGCAAATGTTTGCTGACCCACAGAATGGAACAGTTGGTACATTCGATATTTAACTAACAATACGAATCAAACGTAGGTACAGCTGGTTTGAATTTCATCAGTTCTGGAATTGGTATCGGAATCGTTCGACGTGTTAGTTAGAACATTTATCATATTTTAACCCATTCGGAAAGAAAGGAAAATTTTAGAATTAAAACCACATTCCAACAAATTCTATCATTTATACATATAGGTACATTCGAACAAACCTCCTAACACGGATCTGAACATTCGCATGCCGACTGGACTTTGAAAAACAAAAAAACTCAGATGCCATTGAGAGGAAGACTTGTTTTTTTTGTTTGGCGGCTTATGATTAAAAATTCATTGTCGTCCGCTGCCAATGAACTGCAGCATTTTTAGTTTTGCTGATGAACCGATTCACGTTCATAACTTACTATGGGAGAAGGTCACTATGCCAAACTCTGCTCGGAGCAATAAACAGTATCTCATCTGATATGCTAAGCACATGGTGGTTCATAGCGAAGTGTTTTTTTAAATAAAAACAAAATAAACCAAATTCGAATCATACTTTCATTTATTATTAAATATTTTAGGATCACATGAATAACGGCAATTTGTTTAAATGACGCCTTTGATGAGTATGACATTCCATATAGATATTATGTATTGGAATACGTACATGTGGAACCGGTATTTCAGTTGTAGTTACGAATTCGAGATGTGTAACTTGCTTCTAGAACAGGCAGAAATGATTCGCAATGTGGGAAAAATATCCACGTTATTTTTTAGTTTTTCTATGTTAGCGATACAAATAAAAAACGAAACAAAATAACTTGGCAGGTCCCGCAGACAAAAAATGGTTGTGCCTATTTTACCAACGTCAGAATAGAACTTCGCCTTTGAGATTCTTACAATCATGTCCAGTATCGTGCTTCATGTGTTACCTTTTGTTATTGAAACTTTCGATACTAATTAGAAATTAGATATAGGTCTGTTCTATTTCACCTGGGAAGGAAAGAGGCTTCAAAATTCGCTTCCTCAATTCATTCGTGCTTTGTAAAGTATCACTCAGCACCTGAATATTGCGTGGTCGTTTTATACAGATAAATTTTATTATTAGGAGTTATTGCATTCTTTTATAGAGAGGCTACTTCCTTTCCAGCTGTATGTTCATTAAGCAGGCTTCAACTCTGCTTATTAAGAACAGTCAATTGAAAAATCTAAACGGTGCAAAAAGCAAATAGAACATTTGTTCTTCACCAGATTGTAGATGTATCAGGAAAGTTCTACACGGGCGTCCAGGGTGATTATTTATTTATTTATTAGCTGACCCGGCAAACGTTGTTTTGCTATATAATTTATTTCTAGAATATTTTGGTTGGTAAAAATAACGAATATATTTCAATAGAGTTTGTATGCTATCGTTCAGATCTGTAAAATTGATCTAAATAATGATTTTCACTGCGAAACATACATATGCGACCCTTTTTTTCGAATTTTCCCTATTTAGTTTAAATATCCTTGTTTTATATATTAAGAAGCTGACCTGGCAAACTTCGTCACGCCTAGAATGTATTTTTTACAATGAATTCTTCCAAACATTCACGTTTTCTTAATAAACGAACATTCAACGTTCTAATTGACCCTTTACAATTTATTTTTACTGTAAGTTTCCTAGTACTTCTACCAAAACTTGTCATTATAATATTTTCGCATAATATTCACAATTCTCGTTCAAGATTCTTCAATCACTTGCAAATAACAAGTTTCTCCGTTTCATGGAATACATGTATGATATAAAAATATAATAAAATAAAGACAGCTCACGATTCCTTTCTAGAGTTTTGCGCTTACCAATACTTTTGACGATTTATTTTCATTTATATAGACATCAAACATCAAATGGACTAACAACGCTTAGTACGAGGTTTTTTGAGAACATATGGGAATTCAATTTCCCACATTTTCCCATTTTCCGAAAATTTTCATTTGTTTGGTTCGAATTTGTTGTTTGAAATATGTATCTTATTTTTATGGGACCCCTCTTCTCCTTCCAGAGAAGGAAGGTGAAATCATCACTCCAATTTTGGTTCGGTTTGTTTGATTAGTTCTCGAGTTATGCAAAAATTTGAATTTCATGTGTATGCCAGCCCCTTTCCCCTATCGAGAGGGGGAGTAGTGTCGAACCACAATAGAAAAATTTATTGCCTTCTAAAACCTCAATATGCCAAATTAGGTTCCATTTGCTTGATTATTTCTCGAGTTATGCAAACCAAATTTACAAACCACAAACAATTTGAGAGATAGGAGGAGTCGCATCATCGAAAAAAGGGGTGGTTACATCGAAAATGTCATAAAATAAGTTTTATTTTGGTTTTTTAAAAATAAAAATCGGTTCACTTTTGTAGAAGTTATTAAATTTGTTGCGTGAGCGTTTAATCTGAAAGACCCTGTACTTGAGACATTTCGTACGGAGTCCGAGTTTTCGATCTTAAGGATCTGCGGAGCCCATACTAGGCGTGACTTTCGTTGACCATGCGCCTTCGAATTTCACGGCTGTTGTTGTCAGTTGTTATCAACGAGCCAAGACAGATAAATTTCTCTGTCACCTCGAGCTCATCCTCATCGATCACAACACTACTGTGTTTCTGCTTCCAAGGTGTTCCAGCATTCATCGATTCACTGGTAACGCCGCTTCAGGACACTGTGAGTATGTTGCAGCAAAGCTCAGCTCCTGCAGTCGTCGTAAGAACTGATAGTTTAGAACGCAGTTTGACCATCATTATGTAGTGGTCTGAATCGATGTTAGCGCCACAATAGGTGAGAGAAGTGCCGACCGTCGATCGAAACGGAGCATCCCTGCCAGTTGCTAAATTTAGGTTGTTAAACAAAATTAGGTAACCCTTCATCATAACTTGGCAACTACACCGGGAGTTGCCATTCTGGTTAGTAAAATAACAACGCACCCCCAGGATAGTAGCCGGAGCATAAATTTGGCAACGCAGTAGTAGCTTCATCGCAAGGTTGCTATTTGCAGCAAACGTCAACATTTTTATTTTGATTCCTTCCGTTCTGTGTTGGTTGCGATTATGTTTTTTTAAGAAATAGTAATTTTTGTTTTTCTTTTGACGATGCATGAGCAAAATGACATCGAAATTCGTTCAACAATACTCATTCACAGATAAAACTCATCCTTCTATTCTCCGTTTATGCCTCTCTTTATTTGAGTCAGAAAACATTCACCTATCATCTTCGCAAAGTTCATTCTCGAGTTAAACGGAAAAATACTGTCTCGATTCCGCTCATCTATTCTCAGAGAATTTTGCACTTTCTCATTTACCTCTCGGAATGACGTTAGATGGTGATAGAATCAAAGTGGAAACTTTTTTTTGAACCAGCGAGTATCTAAAAAATTAGTAAAATTATTCGTTTTTCACTCAAATGGCAATCATTGAGCCTCGATCGCGGCAGTAAAATATAGGTAGTTTTAGTAGTAGTTTTGTTTCGTGCGATCCTTCCAAAGGGGTTTCATGCATTGAATGTTGTTTTCCACTCTTTGTTTTGTTATGTTCACTCTTAGTCCTGAATGAAGATGGTCTTCGCCATGATTATTCCATGCAGATACAAGAGTGATTTGAAATTAGGTGTGGAGAAATGAACGAATGAACTTTTGCATACTTGCGCATGAGTTTCTCAAAACTCGGAGCAAACAATCATAACAACAAAAACAACATCCTAGTTTGGCAACCACCGTTGCTTCAAGCAAGTTGTGAAATTACCAACGTTTATAGCAAACCACCGGTGGGGATGCTCTTAGTGATTCATTAGTCAGCCAGAAATGGTTTAGCGACTAAGAAGTATATTTCGAACCGTTTCGAGCCAACAGTCAAAGGAACCCAAAATAGAAATAAAATCAATACGAGCAATATCAGCATCAGAGCTGCAGCAACAACACCACAAGCAGCAGCAAAAGCGTTCCAATCCATGAAATCCTGGCGCTCTCGTACTATCGATTCAACACTAGGTGTGTTGCTAAATCGAACTGACGATACAATTACAAACATCTAGCTAGTAACCAGTCAACGGCGGAGGCGAGGCTGTCCAAAAAGGCATTTTTTATTTGAATTTTGATTTGAGATTTGAAACTCTTCAGAATTATTATGTAATTATTAATGAAACGAGTCATTCCGAACGGGTGAGTTATATCGTTAATGTTCATAGCGGTGGTTCGAATTTGCATGGATCCGATTCCACTTAACAATACTCTTAAAAGACCGAGTCTACAATTCATGACGTTGGACGAAATATTACCAGAGCTAAGCAAGGCGAAAGTTATTTCAACTGTGGATGCAAGAAAAATATATTGACATGTCGTTCTAGATAAAGCAACATTCCGACATTTTTTCAGATCATGTCGCAGGAACTTATCGAAGAGTAGAACGGCGTTCAGTTTCTTGAAGCTTATCCACGTCAAGCTGAACAAGCTTACTTACTTAATCAGCAAAAGACCCCAGTGGATTGCGCTGTACACAGAAGTCGTCTCCATTCACCTCTGTCCATATCTGTTTGTCGCTAGTCATGCATTCTGCGTAGGATCTGCGAGTCGGCTTCTACTTGGTTGGTCATCTTGCCCGCTGCGCACCTCTTCTCGTTCCTGTCGGGTCGTTGTCGAGGACCATTCTTACGACGTGGCCAGCCCTTCGCAGCCAGTTGATTTTCACGGTATGAACCGGTTGTTAGCCTTCTCCACGTTCCGTCATCCATATGCACTCAACCGTGGATGGTGCGCAATATCTTCTGTTTGTACACACTAAGGGCACGCTGGTCCTCCGCGAGCATAACCCACGTCTTTTGGCCGTAGAGGACTACCGGCCTTATCAGTGTTTTATAGATGATTGACTCTGTGATCCGGCGAATTTTACTCGATCGTAGTATCTTCGGGTTTCCAAAGAAAGCAAAATTTCCTGCCATAATGTGTTTATGGGCCCTATTCCATAAGACGTGACGAGCAGACGAGCTCTCGTCTCGTTTGTTTTCATATTCCAGAAGTGGAGCTCGACTCAAAACAAACGAGTAGCTCGTCTGGCTCGACGACCGTTTGGCCGCGCTCGCCGATGAATCAGTCGTGTCGCCTAGTTTGTTTGATGTGTTTGTTCACCTTGTTGATTTGAAGCATCGGTATTCTTCCGTTCCGCCTTATCTTCAAGAATTGTTTCATGGCTAAACTAGTATTGCATAAGCAATGTATGTTTTCAACTGCAAACATCAAATTCATTCAGTAATTGCATAATTTTACAGATTTTCAAATGGGCCTCTTCCAAACAACACAATCAAATGTGAACATTGAACTCATACCCAGGGATGCCAGGTGACTGTTTTGAATATATTTCATGGCACGAAAAGTGTCTTCACAATCATATTGAACAAAAAAGAATAATTCAAAAAACAATTTTTGAGCAATTTTGGTAAATTTTGTATTTATAGTATTTTGGTACTGATTTATAGTTTACAATAATGCGTTTCACTCGTCGTATCTATTATTTAGAAGTTTCTTGCTATGAATGTGAAAAAACTAGAGTACTTTATTGTGCAAATGGTAATGGGAATACATTAAGAGAAATCGCTATTGGGGTCAATGTTTCTTCACCTCATATAAACATTGACTTAAATAATTCCATAATAACGATATGTCTGAGTGATGAAACCATAAGATAGTAGAAAAAAAATCAATATAACAAAAAAATATATGAAACTTATTCCTCTTTGCTATGATTTTAAGATTTTGCACTGAGAAAAGAGTATCGATTGATCAGTTGATCAACATCTGACATCACTGATCATACCGAGAAAAAGTGACATAAGTCTTTCCAGTCTACCAAATAAAACATTTCAATGAAACTCGTGTACTGGAATAGGATATTTTGCTCGTCTCGACAGTGACTGAAGCCGAGACGAGACGAAATGAATTGCTCGTCTCGTTTTCTGGAATGGGGCCATATGTATCTCTCTGTTGGTGTAATTTTCGGCGGTTACCAGTGTGCCCAAGTACACGAACATTTGTCTCCTTGAAGCATCTTCCTCGCATGTGTTTTGTCTTCGACGTGTTGATGACAAGTCCGACCCTACTGGACTCAGTCTTCAGTCTGATATAAGTCTCCGTCATCATTCCATAGTTTCGTGTCGCAATGTCAATGTCGTCTGCGAAGCCGCAAAGCTGGACTGACCTTCGGAAAATCGTACCATTTGTGTCTATCCCCGCTCTTCTGATTACACCTTCTAAAGCGATATTGAACAGCAAGCAGGAAAGCCCATAACCTTGCCGTAGCCCTCTCCGAAATTCGAAGTGACTCGAGGGGATTCCCGGTACTTGAACCACACACATTATTCGGTTCATCGTCGCCTTGATTAATCGTGTCAGCTAATCCGGAAAACCGTATTCGTGCATAATTTGCAATAGCTTGTCCCGTGAAACCTTTCAACCACCTCACACTCGTTAGTGAGAAGATTACCCTTCAAATCTCGATATATATCGACCTTTGCGCGAACGGTTAAGCTTACCTAAAAACTTCCGTGCGTCGTTTGTTCATCGTTTCGCGATCCCTGTTTTCCTGCTGACGCTCTTTCGTGCGGAAGATCGAGTTTTACCTGTTCCTGTTGTCTGTATCGTTCCAAGTTAGCTCTCGCACGGTGCTGCAGCATTTTCGCTCTCGCTGCACTCTTCTCCTCAACTAACTGCTTACATTTACCGCCAAACCAGTAATTCCTTCGGTTCGGGCCGTAGTACCTAGCGCCGCCATAGTAGTGGAACCTATGACAACCTGTCCCTCCAGACATCTTCAAAAATAGCTGCGCCTATCTGATCTTCCGTTGGTAACGCTGGCTCCAGCCGCTGCGAGTATTCCATGGCAACAGCGATGTCAGCGGGTGCCACTGTTGAGAGTTTTAAGCGCATGCATAATGCAACTAGTTAGTGGTCCGAATCACTGGCACTGCAATACGTACGAACATTGATGATGTCGGAGGATATCATTGCAGGGGAAGAAATACTACCTAGGACTACCAAACCACGAGAGGCCGCAAAGGTTACACATCGTTGGCCGCTTTCCTTTGATACGGCATGCAGGCTATTAGGCCCAATCACCGGTCTATACATTGGGTTTTTTTCTGAGAGTCAATTCGGTATAAGTGAGATTTTTTTCTTTCGGGGTTACATGACAATT